>NC_073313.1:159095949-159338081 GCF_027595985.1 Sorex araneus | reverse complement strand
CTGCTGCTGGGCGCTGGGCGCTGCGGGGGGCACCCCCAGCCGCGCCGACAGCTCCCTCAGCTCCACCAGCAGGTGGCCCAGGAGCGCTCTGACGTCCTGCATCTGCTGGAGGAAGACCCCCAAACGGTGGTGCAGGTGGGGGTCGGGGCCCCTCCAGGGAGAGGCCCCCGGGTCCTTGGAGGTTGGGGTGCCCCCAGGGCGCTGGGGCCCCAGGAAATCCTCGGCTTCAGTGGCTGCAGACGCGTTAGCTGGGCCTGGAGGTGGGCGGGGGGCAGAGGCAGGGGTGAGTCTGGTTCCAGGCCCACCAGCAGGTCCCCCAGCTGGGAGCTTCCCAGGTTCGATCCCCAGCACCACAGACAGGTCTGCTGAGCACCGCCAGGAGTGCTCCCTGAGCACAGAGCCAGGAGTGTGCCCTGAGCACAGAGCCAGGAGTGAGCCCTGAGCACAGAGCCAGGAATTGTCCCTGAGCACAGAGCCAGGAGTCAGCCCTGAGCAGAGCCAGGAGCCGGTCCTGAGCACAGAGCCAGGAGTCGGCCCTGAGCACATTGCCAGGAGTCGGCCCTGAGCACAGAGCCAGGAGTCGGCCCTGGGCAGAGCCAGGAGCCGGCCCTGAGCACAGAGCCAGGAGCTGGCCCTGAGCTGGCCCAAACCAGCAATGAATAAATCTGAGCTAGGCTGCCAGGGGACCCCAGGGGCTGGGTTCTGGCCCCAAAAAACAAAATCAAGGCTCCTGGGAGATGGGGGCTTCACACACAGGTGAGAGAAAAGAGAGAAACACGCCCTGACCTGGTGTGATTCTCCCCGTCCCCACCCTTGGTGTCGGGGACCCCCAAGAGAGACACCTCCCCCCGCCCCCCCCCCCCGTCTCTTCCACTTTTGCAACGGACTTTAGGCTTTTTTATTTTTCTTTTTGGGTCCCACCCGGCGATGCTCAGGGCAGACTCCTGGCTCTGCACTCAGGGATCACTCCTGGCGGTGCTCGGGGGACCCTAGGGGATGCTGGGGCTCAAACCCAGGTGGCCGGGTGTAAGGCCAACGCCCTCCCCGCTGTGCTCTCGCTCCAGCCCCAGACTTGACTCTCTAAGCCCCTCCTGTCTGCATTTGGGGGCATGTGCAGCCTCCCTGGGGGAGGGAACTCGGGGACTTGGACCCCCACTCAGCGCACCCCCCCATCCAGACTGTGACCTGTGGCCCTGTTGCGTGGGTCTTGGGGGCCTGGGCTCCTGCAGTCCCGCCCACCCACGCCCCTTTGCCCCCCCCCCGCCCCCGCCTGCGCCCCCCGCAGCCCCCGCACTCACCCCGCACCCGGAGCCCCAGCCTGGCGCTCTGCTTCCGCACGTGGCCGTCCTCCGTGGCCGCCTCGCACCAGTAGGTGCCCGCGCGCGCCTGCGGGACGTGGAACTCCGGGACAGCCCTGGGCCCCCGCTCGGCCCCGCCCACCCCGTGGAAGGAGAAGAGCAGGCGGCCGCCGGTCTCAGGGGGGACAGCGCCGTGTGGCAGCTCAGGGTCACCGCGCCGCCCTCCGCGGGCTCAGGGGGGGTGGCCCTGAGGGTGGGGGCGGGGAACAGCTCTGGGGAGAAAGAAGCAGAGGGGGAGACCCTCGGCACCCCCATCCCAGAGGCGCAAAGAAACGGCCGCCCACCCCTCATGCCGGCTGCCAGACTCTCCCCCTCTCCCTCTCCCTCTCCCTCTCCCTCTCCCTCTCCCTCTGTCTCCCTCTCTCTCTCCCTCTCTCTCTCCCCCTCTCCCTCTCTCCTCTCTCCCTTTCTCTCTCTCCCTTCTCTCCCTCTCTCTCTCCCTCTCCTCTCCCTCCCTCTCTCCCTTCCCTCTCTCTCTCCCTCTCTCTCTCCCTCTCTCTCCCTCTCTCCCTCTCTCTCCCTCTCTCTCCCTCTCTCCCTCTCTTTCCCTCTCTCTCCCTCTCTCCCTCTCTCTCTGTCCCTCTCTGTCCCCCTCTCTCCTTTCTCCCTCTCTCTCTCTCCCTCTCTCTTTCCCCCTCTCTCTCCCTCTCTCTCCCTTTCGCTTCTCTCTCTCACTCTCTCCTTCTCTCTCTCCCTCTCTCTCCCACTCTCTTTGTCCCTCTCTGTCTCTCTCTCCTTTCTCCCGCTCTCCCTCTCTCTCTGTCCCTCTCTCCCTCTCTCACTCCCTCTCTCTCTTCCTCTCTCTCCCTCTCTTCCTCTCTCTCCCTCTCTCCCCCTCTTTCTTTCTCTCTCCTCTCTCCTATTTCTCTCTCCTGTCTCTCCACTTTCCTTTTCCCATTCTTTTTCTTTCTTTCTAGTTCTTTCCTTTGCACCTCCCATGTCTGTTCTCTCTCTCTTATCTCTCTCTCTCTCTCTCTCTCTCTCTCTCTCTCTCTCTCTCTCTCTCTCTCTCTCTGCAGGCAGAAAGTTCTAGAAAGACCCAGAATTGGGCGACACCGATCACAGTCCAGATGCCCTCCGGTGACCACCGGGAGGTGCATTCACTAGAGGGTAGCGGGGCTCTGCCTGGCATCCCTCCGGCAGCCCCCCGGGCCCCGGGGGCACCTGTCCCCATCCACCTCACCTTGGACGACGATGGCCACCGCCAAGGCCGTTTCGGGAGCCCCAGGCCGCCCGGGGCTCTGGAAGACGCCGCTGCAGTGGTAGCGTCCACTGTCGCCCAGCTGTGCGGCCGGGATGGTCAGCTCGCGGGCGGGGCCTGGCGGGCCCAGGCAGCGCTGTCGCGGTAGAAGGTCACGTGGGCCAGCGGCCAGTCCTGCCACGCTTGGCAGCGCAGCACCAATGCATCCCCCTCGAATACGGGCCCGGGCGGGCCCTGCAGGGCCAGCCAGTCTGTCGGGGGCGAGAGCCGGGGGTCACCCTGGCCTCAGGGACCCCTGTGCTTTCTGGGGTCGGGGATAAGGGGCGGCTCAGCAGTGCCGAGTGCCGGGACTCACCGTAGGCGACCACCAGGTGGAAGGGCTGGCTGAAGGTGTAGCCCGCGCGGGGGGCGTCGCCGGGCTCCGGGGGGCCGCAGTCCTTGCTCCCGGGGGGCCCGTCACACGACAGCATGTCCAGGCCGGCGGCTGCGGGGACGGTGGGCCCCAGAGAAGCCGACCACCAGGCTGAGACGGGCAGGGGGCTCCCCTCGAAGGGCCTCAGCTCCCCCCCCGCTCCCCGCCGCTCCCCAAGCCCATCCACCGTCCTGTGCCCAGCGAGTGCCGCCCTGGCCCCACCGCCCACTCACCCAACAGCAGGCGCGCGGCCCAGAGCAGGGCAGGGGTGATGCCCGAGTGCCTCATGGTGGCTGTGCCGGGGTCCCAGCCGCAGACACGGCCGCCCGGCCAAGGCAGAAGGGGAAGTGAGCGTAACCGCCGGCCTGATTGGCCCTGGCCCTGCACCTGCTCTGCACCTGGGCGCCGACCCGGCTTCCTCCACCCCCAGCCCACCCCTGCCCCAGCCCGGCCCCACATTCTCTCCCAGTGGGCCGTGGAGGCCGGAAGGTGCTGGAAAGGACTGGAAGGTGCGGGAGTCTGGGAGCGCCGTAGTGAGGGTTCAGGGTCTGGCCTGAGGCTGTGCCAGGGCTCCACGGGCACACAATGGGGGCGGGGGGCGCGGGGGAGGGGAGAGTCCCCTTTGGGGGCTCACATGGTTCCATGCTCTCTGCTGGTTTCCATGGTCTTAGCTGGGGAGGAGGAAGAGGAGGAGGAGGAGGAGGAGCAGGAGAGGAGGAGGAGGAGGAGGAACAGGAGGAGGAGGAGGAGCAGGAGGAGCAGGAGGAGGAGGAGCAGGAGGAGGAGAGGGGAGGAGAAGGAGGAGGAGCAGAAGGAGGAGGAGCAGGAGCAGGAGGAGCAGGAGGAGGAGGAGCAGGACGAGGAGAAGGAGGAGGAGGAGGAGGAGGGGGGAGAGGGAGAAGGAGGAGGAGGAGCAGGAGGAGAAGGAGGAGGAGCAGGAGGAGGAGGAGCAGGAGAGGAGGAGCAAGAGGAGGAGGAGCAGGAGGAGGAGCAGGAGGGGAGCCGGGCACCCAGAAGCCATGGACGGGCCTGACCGGAGCCTTGGCTGAGCTGAGCGTCCCCGACCCTGAGAGCAGGAGGGAGAGTCCTGGCTCAGGCCCGCTCCCAGGCGCCTACCCGCCCTCCCTCACCCCTCAGCCCTGCAGCCGCCGCGGGCTGGAGGAGGGGGTGTTCCTCGGCCCAAAATATGCCCCAAGTCACATTTTCCACTGGGGCCAGGTGGCTCTGGGGACGGGGCGGTGGGCGCGGTGCGGGAAGTGAAAGACCAGAGCGGAGCCTGTGGCGGGCACGCGCCATCAGCACTGCCGCCTCGCAGCCAGCAGCGCCCAGTCTCCCGGGAGGGGCGGGGCGTTACCCACAGCGGAGACACCCCGCGCCCGCGCACAGGCCGGCCCCAGGGGGCCTGGGGCCCTTCACTGTGACTCCCAGCCCAGCGCCAGTTGTTCTGGGCTGATGCTTCAGTGCTTGGGGGAGCCACACCCAGTTTGTGGGGGAACGTACAGAACGTACAGAACCTTGGGGCCCCGCCCCCCGCCCCCTGTGCAGGTCACTCGGGACCCCTGCGTGCTTTCTCCAGGGTCTTCTTTTTTTGCTTTTTTTTTTTTTTTTTTTTTTGCTTTTTGGGTCACACCCGGCGACGCACAGGGATTACTCCTGGCTCTGCACTCAGGAATCACCCCTGGCAGTGCTCAGGGGACCATATGGGATGCTGGGAATTGAACCCGGGTCGGCCGCGGGCAAGGCAAACACCCTTCCCGCTGTGCTATTCCTCCAGCCCCTTTTTGCTTTCTTTTTTTTTGCTTTCTTTTCTTTTCTTTTCATTTCTTTTCTTTTCTTTTCTTTTCTTTTCTTTTCTTTTTTTGCTTTCTGGGTCCCACCCAGCGATGCACAGGGGTTCCTCCTGGCTCTGCACTCAGGGATCACTCCTGGCGGTGCTCAGAGGACCCTATGGGATGCTGGAGATCGAACCCTGGTCGGCCGCGTGCAAGGCCAACGCCCTCCCCGCTGTGCTATCGCTCCAGCCCTAAGATAAACTTTTGCTATTTAAGTTCACGGCCAAACAGGAAAAGGTTCTGAGACACTCCCCCAGAAGCCCCCCGCCCCCAAAACCACCGAGATTCAATCCCCCTGCACCCTGCAGGGTCCCCCAAGCCCACCGGCAGAGACGCCTGAGCACAGAGCCAGTAGTAAGCCCTAGCACTGCTGTGTGTGAGACCCATCCTGCCCCCCCACCAAAAAAAAATATATATATATACAGCAGGTGCAAATAAAGTTATTAAAAACAGAGGTAAATGGGAGAACAAGGCTATGTCTAGACTCATCGAGAAGAGAAATCCAGTATCAACAAACACAGCTGGTCACAGGACCTTTGCTCAGCCCACCGCCCTTTGGACATCTAGATTGTCCTTCACAGGTGGTGCACTGAAGGCAGGCTGGCCCCAGCAGCCGACAAGAAGCAACTATGTCTCTTCTGTCTTGCATCAGTGCAGATCCCTTGAACCCAGGGCTGAATGCTATCTGTCCCCAGGGCCATGAGTGCCCCATAGGTCACCAGAGAGGATCCAGAAAGTTCCTTCCAGACGCCAGAGTGGGGCAGTGGGAATTGAAGGAAGATGACTAGGAAGGCACGTTCTGATCTTTCTCTGGCCCTGGGTTCGAGGCTGATATCCACGGCTAGCAGCAAACAGCGCACAAGCAAAGGGCAGAAAGGTGCGCCCCCTGGGGGCCGGAGCAAGAGCACTCGGGAGGGTGCTCACCTGGCACAAGGCAGACCCAGGTGCGAGCCCCTGGCACCCCACCGGGAGCGACCCCTGAGCATCGCTAGGCGTGGCCCCCAAAAGTAGAATACAGAGTCTGACCCGGGGCCAGCCCGAATCTGCTCTCTGATGCGGGAGAGGAAACATTTCCTCACCGCGGAAGCAATGGCGATTGGGATCATTTCCTGTCACCTCTGGCTGAGGTCACCCTAGAAATACAAGAATGCCCCAAAACCAGGGGTGACAGGGCGACCAGGACTCGGAGAAGCGTCCACACAGAACTGCTCGTCCAGAAAACAGGAGGGGCAGGAGAGATAGGACGGCGGGGAGGGCGCCCTCTTGGCGGGGGGGCTGGAGGGGCAGCGGAGGATGCTGGCCTTGCACACATCCATCTGGGCTCAGTTCCCAGCATCCCTCATGGTCCCCTGAACACTGCCAGGAGTGATCCCTGGAGCACAGAGCTAGGAGTAACCCCTGAGCACTTCTGGGTGTGAGCCAAAAAGAGAATACAAAGAGAGGAAAAAAAAGAAGATGAGGGGGGAAGTCATACCAGATCAATAGGGCAGTGATAACAGATCAATAGGGCAACCATACTGAATCCATAGGAAAATCATGCCAGATCAATAGGGCAATCATACCAGATTGAAATCATAATAGATCAGTAGGGCAATTGTACTAGATCAATAGGAAAATCATACCAGATCAATAGGGCACACAGACCAGATTGAAATCATAACAGATCACTAAGGCAATCATACCGGATCAATAGGGCAATCATACCAGATTGATATAATAACAGATCAATATCAGTAATCATACCGGATCAGTAAGTCAATCAGACTGGATCAATAGGGCAATCATACTGCATCCATAGGAAAATCATATCAGATCAGAGAATCATATCAGATCCAGATACCAGATTGAGATCATACCGGATCAATAGGGCAATTATACCAGACCAATAGGGCATTCAGACCAGATAGAAATCATAACAGATCAATAGGGCAATCATACCTGATCAATAGGGCAATCATACCAGATCAATAGGGCATACAGACCAGATTGAAATAATAACAGATCACTAAGGCAATCATATCAGATCAATAGGGCAATCATACCAGATTGATATCATAACAAATCAATATCAGTAATCATACCGGATCAGTAAATCAGTCAGACTGGATCAATAGGGCAATCATACTGCATCCATGGAAAATCATATCAGATCAATAGGGTATCCGCCAGATACCAGATTGCGATCATACTGGATCAATAGGGCAATCATACCAGATCAATAGGGCAATCATACCAGATCAATAGAGCAGTAGAGTGCCCGGGAGGGGTTTCTGAGACATGGGGCTCCTGCGGGGGCGTTTGTGTGGAGGAAGGGGTGGAGGCGGCGAGCTCGAGTGGGAAGCCCCCACCACGCAGGGCACCCTTCCCCTGGGACCCCGCAGCGCTGAGCAGCGGCCACGCCCCCTTCACGGCCTGGACAGGGGAAGGGCGGAACCTCAGAGCCTTTTATTACAGAAGTCCTGTGGGCCAGAGAGGACATTACATCCCTGACGTGTGCCCGCCTGTCACTGAGGCCACAGGGCACGTGGGAGTGGGTCGGCACAGTCCGAGGTCATGTATGTTAGTGTGTGTCCGCCTGCGGCCGGCACGAGGCCCTGGGAGGAGCCGGAGCTTCTGGTGCATCCACGCGTGCAGACATGGGACGGAGCTGAGGCTTCGGGTGGTCCGCGGTCTGTGTCGCAGTGACCCCTGCTGCTCCCTGGAGACCCCCAGTCCTGGCCCCTGCGACCCCCAGGGAGAGCTGGGGGTCCTAGATGTGGTTCTGGTAGTTCTCCTCCGGCCCCTCCGGGTGTGAGAGCAGCGAGTAGGTGATGGTGTTCTCGGCCTGGGGGAGAGGGGGTGGGTGTCCAGGGGACGGGGTAGGGCGGGCTGGGGGGTAGGGCGGGCGGGGCAGGGCGTCCACAGGCTCACCTCCTTCCTGGGCGCCCCCTCACCAGCAGGTCCTGCATCTGGGGATGCAAACAGGGAGCTAAGGGGACCCCCAGGCTGGAGATTGGCAGAGGGGGCGCGCCCTCCTGGGGACCCTGCGGGCAAGGGGGGCGCAGCCCGGGCCCCTCGCAGGAGCGCTGAGTTTCCTCGCCGTGGGCCAGACCCTTGAGAGCTGGGACCCGCGGCCATGCAGAGCAGCCCCCCTGCGCCCCCACCACCTGCTGTTCCTGCACCAGTGCTTCTGGCCATGTCCAAGGCTCTCCCGCTGCCCCCCTGTCTCGTCCTCCTGGGCCAGCCTGTCCCTTCTCCGGGGCTGGTGCGTGACCAGCCTTGGTGACAGTCAGCCGTCAGCACTCACGCGTCATTCCTGTCATTCTTCCGGGTCCTGACTGTCCCCCTCCCCCTAGCCGTGTCCACCAGCACCGTCACCCCGCCTCACGCCCCGTCCAGCGCCTCCCCGAGCCCCTGGAGGAAGTTGGGGGAAAGGTGTGAATGGGGGGTCAAGTGTGGGGGCGTCTCTGGCCGGGACCCACTCACCTGGCGTCTGCTTCCGGCGAAGGTACCACCAGGCGGCCGCACCCACGGCCACGGCCAGCGCGGTGAGGGTGGCCAGCACGGCCACTATGGTCATCGCAGGTGAGCCTTGGCTGGAGGGGGGCTCTAGGGAGCAGAGTTCAGCACACGGGGACCTGCACCCCCAGCCCTGCTGCTCACTGGTCCTCCCCACGCCCCTGCGCCCAGGAAATGGCCCAGGGTTGGGGCCCGAGCTGGGGCTCAGCACAGAGGGCACTTGCCTTGCACTGGCCGACCCCAGCATTTCACATGGTCCCCGGGACCCTAAGGTGTGGCCCCTCTTTGGCCCCCAGACTAACGGGGTGGTCACACAGACCCACTCAGCATCGCCAGGAGGGACAGGCCACGCCAGGAGCTGTGAGGGGTCAGCCCCGGCCCCCAGGCTCCCCCATGACAGGAGCTAGGGCGCTCTGGCCACTAGCGGTCAGTCCAGGTCCATCATAAATAAAGACTCCTGGGCGCTGAGCGATAGCACAGTGGGGAGGGCACTTGCCTTGCCAGAGCTGAACCCCCTGCACCCCCATCTGGTCTCCTGAACCCCCCCAGGAATGAGCCCTGAGCACCCCTGGGCGTGGCCCCCAAACCAAAAACCAATTTTGCTCTTTTTTGCTTTTTGGGTCACCCCCGGCGATGCTCAGGGGTTCCTCCTGGCTCTGCACTCAGGAATTACTCCTGGTGGTGCTCAGGGGACCCTATGGGATGCCAGGGATCGAACCCGGGTTCGAAGTGTGCAAGGCAAATGCCCTCCCTGCTGTGCTACCGCTCAGGCCCCCAAAAACCAATTTTAAAGTTTAAAATGAAGCAGCTCCTGTCCTTTGCTCCTTGACCTTTGCCCCCGCCCCACTTTGCCGCCTCAATCTTTCTCCATCTCCACTGGCCCTAGTGCCACTGTTTACTCGTGCCCCTCCCCGCCCCCCCCCCCGTCTCACCAGCACACCCACCTCGGACGGAGATGGCCACAGGCTGCGAGGAGTGGACCGCCCTCCCGATGAAGCCCCGGCAGTGGTACTGGCCGCTGTGACTGGCGTTGGCCCGCGGGATGGAGAAGTTCCGGTTCCCGGGGGAAAAACTCTTGGCGACGCCATCCTGGAAGAAGGTGATCTTGACCAGAGGCTTGTTCCTCCAGCTGTGGCACCTCAGCACGATGGGGTCCCCCTCCCAGAACTCCAGCGCGGGGGTCTGCACTAGCAGCCAGTCTGGAAGACAAAGAGGCAGGCGTGTGTGTGCGTGTTCACGTGTGTGTGCATGCGCGTGTGCGTGCATGTGTGTGCATGTGTGTGTGCACGTTGAGTGTGTGAGTGTGCGTGTGTGCATGCATGTGTGTGCATGTGTGTATGAGTGTGTGAGTGTATGTGCATGTGCGTGCGTGCGAGTGCATGTGTCAATGTGTGAGTGTGTGCATGTGTGTATGACTGTGTGTGTGAGTGTGTGCATTTGTGTGCGCACATGTGTGTGCATGTGTGTATGACTGCATGTGTGCATGAGTGTGTGCATGTGTGTGAGTGTGTGTGCATGTTGAGTGTGTGAGTGTGCATGTGTGCATGCGTGCGTGTATGAGTGTGTGCATGTGTGAATGAGTGTGTGAGCATATGCGTGTGTGCATGTGTGCATGCGTGTGTATGAGTGTGTGAGTGTGTGCATGTGTGAATGAGTGTGTGTGTGCATATGCGTGTGTGCATGTGTGAATGTGTGTGTGCATGTGCGTGTGTGCATGTGTGTGTGTGTACGCGCGCGTGTGTGTTGGGGGGGTCTGTCTCAGTCCCAAGCGCCACAGGGCGTCATGCCAAGAGCCACCTGGAGTGGACGCCTTGTCAGGAGTGGACGGGGCGGCCAGATAGAATCAAGGGGGCGCCCTGAAAGGTCTGCCCCTGCTCTCCTGCCCCCGCCCCTCCAGCCCGGGTGTCCGCCAAAGCTCTTCCTCCTTGCAGGACTGTGCTTCGGGGGTCCACAGAGAGCTCAGAGAGCCAAGAGTACGACCCCCAGGACAGAGTCTCTGGTTTCTGTGGTTCCGTGTCGGGGGGGGCGTCCCCCGTGCCCAGGAGGAAGTGTGGGTTGCAACCCGGCATCCCTCGGCTCCTCTAGCTGCAACTCCACAGCCACCCCAACTTGGTCCAAACTGGGGGTCCCCACATCTTAGTGGCCCTGCCTGGGCGGCCCCCACCCAGGGCCAGGAGACCAGCATCCCCCAGCCTGGCCATTTCCTTCCTCAAAGGCTCAGAGGACAGTGCCCCGTGGGCAGAGCACGCGCACGCCTTCCTGGACACGATCACTGCAGGCTGGTTTCGCAAGGACCGTGGTGGGGTTTGAGTCACCGCCGATGCGCCCCCAGCCCAGCCCGGGCTGTCTCCTGCAGGCCCCCCCCAGCCTGCACGGGACCCCTGTGAAGGGACCCCACTGACCCGAGACCACGGCCAGCCGCACAGGGTCGCTGAGGCGGCTGTGGTCAGTCCGGCAGCTGTAGTCCCCGCTGGCCTCGCTGGTGGCCCGGAAACTCAGGTTGTGCTGCCCCTCGGCGGCCACGGAGCTGCCGTTGTGGAGCCAGTGGGTGTCGGAGTCCCCCTGGCCTCGGGGGCCCTGGCAGTGCAGCGTCACCTGGTCCTCCTGGAGCATGTTGATCCAGGGCGGGTCCAGGGTCACCTCGGCCTTGGGGAGCTCTGCGGGGGGGGGGGGACACACATCATGAGCACTGGTCATGCCTCACCCTCACCCCAGGCTCCCCCTCCCCAGGGTCCTCATTGCTGCTAACCCTGGGGGCAGGGCTGTGGGCACAGACCCCCTGGGAAGCCCAGGGCTGGGGGAGGGGCCGGGGTGAGATGCTGCTGGCCCACCCCAGGGGACGCAGGCTGCCCGCTGAGGGGTCCTGTGTCCCCACAGACACACATCCGACCACCAGCTCCTGCCGGGACCCCCGTCCCCCCATCTCTGCGGATCCGCAGGACGCTAGTGACCATGGTCTCTGCCGAGAGGGCCTGGGGGCCGGGCGGGCCTGAGGGGCAGAGGGGCAGGGGCTGGACCGCCATCCCAGCCCTGAGTGTAGACCCAGGGAAGAAACAGTCCCAGAAGCCCCCACACCAGACCCAGACTCCCCCCCCCACCTTCTTTTTTTCTTCTGTCTGTGCAGAGCCTCTGCACGCTATACACACACAGGGACATGCATACCTGTCCATACACATATGTACATGAACATAGCACACGCAAACCCCACACGCATGCCCCACGGAGACACATAGACACGCAGGGAGCCACCCACACGTACATGCACACCATACACATGCGTGCACATACATGCAGGCAAACACCCTTGCGCGCAACGCCTACATGCGCCTGCATCCGACCACGCACACACCTAACCCACGCAGCCCCACGTGGACCCACGCGACCACAGACTGAGGTGTGTTTGCCGGGGCTTGCGGTGCTCCTCAGAGAGAGCGGGTGAGGGAACACGGTCCCCTGCAACAATAACCCACACCCGGACGCTCCTTCCGGGAGGGGGCGGCTGGATTCGGGGCTCGCGCGGTGCTCACCGGACGTCCCAGCTTGGAGAGCTGCAAGAGAGAAGCGCGCGTGAGCAGAGAGACGGGCCTGGGGTGGAGCTTCACGGAGAAGCACCTGCCTGCAGCGCGGGCTCGGGCACATCTGGGGGTGTGTCCGTGGGCACCTGTCAGGGTCCAGGAGACGCCCCGCCCCGCCCCGCCGCGCCGCGCGCTCAGCCCCAGCGCGCGCCCCGCGGTGATATTCCCAACCCTGCCCAGGCACCCCAGGGCTTTCAAAGGTTCTCAGGGCTGAGTACAGGCTCTGCGTGCAGGACCCCCGGGTCCCCTCCCTGGTACCCCCCCACCCCTACACCGTTTAGAATCCGCAGGGTCGGGAGAGGGGGCTGGAGAGACAGACAGTCCAGCAGGGAGGGCGTTCGCCTGGCACACGGCGCAAGCTGCGCTCCGTCCCGGGCATCCTCGAAGGGTCCCCTGAGCACAGCCAGGGGTGATCCTGGGGTGTAGAGCCAAGAGGAGTCAGCCCTTAGCCTCGCCAGAGGCGGCCCAACCCAGCCCCCATCCCCTGCCCCACCCCAACGTAGGAAATAGAAACCAAACCACGAGTTTCCCCCCCCCCGCCCCCCTCCCGCCTGTGCCTGGCCCGGTCCGGCTCCCCGGGATTGTGTGAAGGGGAAAACCAGGGACTGAGCTGGGGGCTCAGATCCGGGCCCACCCACTTGCTCTGTCCCGGCCCCAGGTCTGTGTGTGGCTGGGTTGAAGCCAGAAGGTTCCCCCAGCGCTCGCACCCTGACCCCCTACTTCTTTTCTGCGCTCTGGCTGCAGACCCCTGAGAGGGCTCCGTCTGGGCACGCCCACTCAGGAGTGAGGGGGTGTGGGTGAGAGAAGACCCTCCCCCCACCCCTGCACTCCATTAACAGCCCCTGGACCAGGCGTCCCTCTCTCCATCATGAAACCAGCCCCTGAAGTAGCTCCCCCGCCCCCGCTTTGACGGGTGGGCGCGCACCTGGGCGCGCGTGCTGCCCACCCCCATCTCCGCTGCGCTCACTCGCCGGGCGCTGCTGACGGGGAGGTGGCCCCCACTCACCCAGCAGCAGGACTGCCCACGGCAGTGGGAGCCCCCGCGGGCAGCCCCCCATGGCCCTGGCGAGCTCTCCCACCACACGGGCTGGCTCTCGACGGGGCGAGTCGCGCCAAAGAGGAAGCGCCGGGATCCTTTATTAGGCGCCTCCCGCCCCCTCTTCCTGCCCGCCCGGGCGTCCCAGTGGGCCGCTCCATGCCCTGGAGTCTGGAACCGGGAATCGCGTCTGTCCGGTGCCGGCTTCCTGGGGGGACGCGCCCTTCCTTCTGTGTGCCTCGGGGGCCAGGGGGCCAGGTCCCCACGCGGGCTCAGCCCTGGTCCCCAAGGGGCCGCAGGAGGGAGGCCGCTACTTGCAGCTGGTCCCAGCTTCTGGAACTGGGGCTCCTGGGCTCAGGACAAGCCCAGCCCGGGGCGCCCTCGGGACCACTCCAGCCCCTGACGTCCTCATCCTCGTGTCCCCCAAGCCTCTGGCACACGCATGTCCCTTATTCCCCAGTGAGTGTGGGCACCCCCACGTCCAGGCATCACCGCCCGCTCCCCACCGCGGGTCTGGAGAGACAGTGGCCGGCAAGTGACCCACCTCCTCCTCTGCCCACTGCAGGGAGTCCTGGCTTTCTCTCACTTTCACTTGGCAGCAGCCCCCCCTTGCTCCCCTGGGACCCGCTGTGCTTTGCAGGATGGGGGGGGCGGGGGGAGCACCCAACCCCAACTCCTGTGATGAAATGATGAAATGAACATAACCCAGGCGCCTGACCACCTGTCTGTGGGTCATTCACAGCCCAAGGCACTGTTGCTGCTTGTGGAAAGCGCGTGTGTGTGTGTGTGGGGGGTGTCACCTCATCACCTCTGCCCCTTAGGTCCCCGCCGCAGCCAAAGGTCTCTCTCACATCAAAGCCTCCTTCCGGAAGCTGCCAAACCCCAGGAAATGACTCTGTTAAAACTGCCCCACAGCCCACGTGTTCCACACCCCACTCAGCGCGGGGCGGGGGACGAGATGAGGGGGTGGGGAACGACAGTCCTGGCCCTGTTCCAACCCCTAGTCACACCCCCTCCCCCTCGGCTGGCATCAGGACATTTAAAACAGTGGTGCAAGGCCCACAGGGTCAGTCAGCGGGGAAGCCACTGGCCTCACTCGTAGCTGACCCAGGTTGGACCCCCCAGCACCCCACAGGGTTCCCCGGGCCCTGCTGGGAGCGACCCCTGAGCACAGAGCCCTGAACACCGCCTCCCACCAACAAACAGAACGCATGGCTTTTGGGAACCCCAGTGGGCAGGCTGGAGGGGGTGGGGTTCTCGGCAGAACTCCGGCACCACCGCGGGGGGGGGGGGTGACACAGAAGGTGACAACAGCTGAGTCAGTGAGTTTCCTTACCTATGGGGCCAGGGTCAGCGGGACAAGAGCGAGTGACTCGGTTGCATCATGTGTGCTGATGGAGAGATGGGGGTGTGGGGGAGAAGGAGGTATAAGGGGCGGGACCCCGGCGGAGGGTGGGCGGGAGACAGCAGCCCCAATGTGCCCCATCTTCACAGGAGAAGGGGGTCGGGGGAGGTGTTAGGGGAGACGCCGGCGGAGGGGGCAGCCCAAACCTGCCCTGAGATGCTACAACTCAGTGCCGGAGAATACCCCAGCGCCCGCCCCCACCCCTACACCCTTCCAGCTGGGGAGAGCATCTGGCTCAAGGTTCGAGCATGTCGGGTGCCCACGCGGGGGTACGCAGGTGAGTGCAGGAAAGGGGCTGCCAATGACAACGTCCCAGGATCAGGGCCCCAGGCCACCCCAGGAGATACCAGGAGGCCGGCGGACTCCTGAGATGTCGGCTGCAGCTGGACGTCCAGCTCTGATCACTGACCGCCAGCGCCTCGGGGACAGGAAGAGCCGGGGCTGTTCTGGACTGGTGGGCACCAGGGGCCAATAAAATGGCCAATAAATGCCTGACGCAGGCCCCCCGCTATCTCTCCTGGAAATCTCCGGATTCCTCAGCAAGGGTCTGTCTGTACGTGTGGAGAAGGACGGGACCAGGGAACATTCCCCACGTCTTCCCGAGCTCAGACCCCGCCAGGGAACATTCTCCACGTTTCTCTGAGCCCAGAGCCCCAGGTGTCAGCCTGGGTCAAACCCTGCCCCCAGCTGTCCCTCTCCACAGTCTTGTGCAAAAACAGAGCTAAGAATTGCCAACCTTAGCTGGCCCAGGGGCTGCTCCCCCGCCAGGGGCCAACCCAAGCAAGTCAGGTGCTTCAGAGAACTGGTCAGAGCACCTGTGAGCAGGTGGGGCTAGGGGTGCATACCTGCAACCCGTGGTGTAAGCCATCAGCCTGTTCCTCTACCCGGTTCCGAAGGCGTTTTTCACCGACCGGAGGGAGATGGGGCAAAAGCATGCTGTGTCAGGAGTGGGATTCGAACCCACGCCTCCAGGAGAGACTGGGACCTGAACGCAGCGCCTTAGACCGCTCGGCCATCCTGACGCACTCACGAAGAGCTGCCGTCCAGTAGAGTGGTCAGCGGAGCGCGCGGGGCCAGGCGGGTCCCCACCGCGCGCCCTGCGCGCAGCAGCCGCTCCCGGGACGGGGCGCAGAGCCGCGTTCCAGGTCGCGGGGCGCGGAGACATGGGACAAAGGGACACGGGACACGGGGTCGGGGGGCCGCAGAACCCCGGGCGCGGCGATGCCCAGGGACGCCCGGCTCAGCGCGCAGCCTGACGGGACGCATGGAGCTGGTCGTAGTGTCCATTTGGACATGCGGAGGGCGTCGTGCACGCTCCCTGGTGGTCTAGTGGTTAGGATTCGGCGCTCTCACCGCCGCGGCCCGGGTTCGATTCCCGGTCAGGGAAGTGTTCTCTTTCTGTCTCCCTGCAAGCACCATTTCCCTCTCCCCCCGTACAGTTTCTTTTGCATACAGAACTCCGACCCTTACACCGCGCGCAGCCCAGGTCCTTCTTCTTTTGGCCTCGCTGGCTCGCCCCCAGGACCAGGATGTCTCCTCAGTGGACAAACGCACCCCAGGATAGATGCCCAGCTGCGGTGCCAAGGGATGAATGATGAACTGGAGGGAACGGAGCTGTCAGTGCTCCATGGGGCCAAAGAAGAGCAAAAAACGTGAGCATCGTTTGCTCTCAAGAGCAAAATATTCTACTGGCTGCATGGGCCGGGAATTGAACCCGGGCCTCCCCCGTGGCAGGAGAGAACTCTACCATTGAACCACCCATGCCCCAACTGGTCTATAACCTGGGATTAGAAATCTGATCCCTGTTTGCCAGGTCTCCACTGTGGGTTCTGCATCCTGGGGTTGAGGGGGTTTCTGGGAGTGTCCAGAGTATCTGGGACACAGGTGGGGGGGACACAGGGGACACTACATCCTGCATCTTCTGGGAGGCCAGGGTCCAGAGGCTACAGATAGCAAATCTGGTGCAGCGGTGAGCTGGGTGTGTGTGTGGGAGAAAACGGTCCGGAACCGTCCCACCCTACTCTGGGCCCAAAGGTCCCGCATTTGTGCATTTCTGGAAACATTTGCAAAACTTCCAAGGCTCCCGCGTCCCGAGCAGTGGGGAGGGATCCGGGTAAAAAGAGGTGTGGGATTTGAACCCACGCCTCCAGGGGCGACTGCGACCTGAACGCAGAGCCTTACACCGCTCGGCCATCCTGACGCCGTCCATGTGGGTCTGCGGCCACGTGGACCAATGAGCTGAGCGCGTGAGACCAGGCGGGTCCCTCCCACCTGCGCCAAGAGCGTCGCCTCCCCGAATCCGGGTCACTCTCGGCCCAGCACCGGGTTCCCCCAGGGAAGGGGGACACGCTCCCTCTCCTGGCCTTGAGGTGCCCCTTTGAGGCTGCAGGACGAGGCCTAGCTATACCCTCCCTGGTGGTCTAGTGGCTAGGGTTTGGTGCTTTCACTGCCGCGGCCTGGGTTCAATTCCCGGTCAGGGAAGCTTTCTCTTTTAGTCTGGGGACGCCCCGTCTGCTGGTCTCTGTTTTAGCCTTGACAGGTGTCCAGGGCCCTTGCTCTGGCTCATCTCCCCCCGAAACCTGGACATCTTCCCTCTCCAGGCTGACCCCTGCACCACAGCGACAGCGGGTATCTCATGGGTGACCGCCAGGGTCCCAGAGTCCTGTGTCTCAGACCCTTCCACATGGACCCACCTCCTTTGCTTCCTCTGACCAGCTGGTGGCCCTGACTGGCGCGCATTCATGCAGGAGGCAGTGGCCTGCTCCGTCCACGTCTTCTTGAAGTTTTTTTTATTGGTACATGATCTAGGGGAGAACTTAGTGGCTCTGTTATTCCAACGCTGGTCACTCTCTGGGGACCTGCCTTGCCAGGGAGATTTCTTTGAGGGCGCTGCATGGGGTTCACCTTCAGGGGTTAAAATTGTTGATTTAATTACAAATTGTGCAAGAAGCGATGTTCTAGAAGTACTATGGGCTGAGATGATTTCCTCATCCACGGAGCTTTTGTAAGGAAACCATGCAAGCGCGCGCGCGCACACACACACACACACACACACACACACACACACACACACACACACACACCCCATCTGGATGTAAGCCAGCTTCCCCTGCTACCGCCACCACCACGATCATTTCTGAGAAGTTGACCCGAATAATCTTTCTCCACAGTGGCGTCACTGTGTTGTTTCAACTCAGGCTCTTTAACAAATAAACAAACAATATACAACAGAAAGAGTCTAGCGAGACCTCTGCTCCAGAGAAGGCGTCAGCCTGGGGAGATTTTGTCTTAAGGGGGGAAAAGTGGAGAATGAAGAGTGACCCTAGCTGCCCCTGGAAGGGCGTACAGTGACCTCCCTCAACCTGTCCCTGGGGTCCCAGACCCAGGCCTGTGTGCTGCGTCCTCCCTTTGTAACAATAACCGAGGGTGTCAAACCCCTAAGTCGACAAAACTATCTTCTCCTTTTAAATCCTGGCATCAGCAGATGGGCTTGGCGGCCAGCGGCTGTCACACGCCACGGTCCATCTCCACCCCTTCTGGTTTATTTTATTATTTTTTTTTCTTTTCCTTTCCCTGAAGAAACAGAAACTTACCACTCAATTCACCAGAAATTCCGGTTTCGCAACTGGAAATGGATTGCCCACTTCCCCAGGCCTGCGGTGTGGATGACGCTACTGGGGGGGAGGGGGAGGAGGGAGGGGGGAGGGGGAGGAGGGAGGAGGGAGGGGGGAGTCCTTAGGCTAACGCTGACTCTGTCCACGCCCTCACCCCCCAGGGAGGGAAAAGAGGGGGTCTACTGGATCAGCACTGAGCGCGGCTGGTGGGGGCAGGAGGTCCTCGTGGGCTCCCAGGTGACGCCAATGAGTGACCAGGGAACACAGGGACCAACATCTGGACCCGGCAGCCTGCAGGGCCCCCCAGGCAGCTGTGGTGTGTGTTGCAGGGGACCCTGGACAGAGGAAGCGGCCGCCCAGAGAACTTCAGAGAACTTCAGAGCCCCAGAGAGCTTCAGCTCCAGGGCGTGGGTACAGCAGGATTTGTGAGCCAGAAACTTCATTCTGATCGTCTTGGGTCAGGGGGGAGAGCGGGAAGGCTTGGGGGGAAGCCAGCCCCTGGGCATCCCCCCAGCCCCATGTCCTGTGCCCCGTGTGGCCCCCCCCCAAGTGCAAAACAAACCATTTCGGTTCACATCTTAATATTTATTTTAATGTGTTGCACTTCAAATAGTTCTTGGCTTTATATTTCTGCAACCAAGCCATTCCGAGTAGCCACATTTTCATTTTTATCTTAATGGACTCCTCTTCAAATAGCTCTTGGTTTTCTTTTCTTTTCCTTTTTCTTTTCTTTTCTTTTCTTTTCTCTTTTGGGTCACATCCTGCGATGCTCAGGGCTTACTCCTGGCTCATGCACTCAGGAATTACTCAGGGGCCCATATGGCATGCTGGGGATCGAACCCGGGAGCTCTTGGCTTTAGTTTGTTCTGCAACACAACCATGATTCTACTTCCAATATGAGAAGGAAGGAAGGAAGGAAGGAAGGAAGGAAGGAAGGAAGGAAGGAAGGAAGGAAGGAAGGAAGGAAGGAAGGAAGGAAGGAAGGAAGGAAGGAAGGAAGGAAGGAAGGAAGGAAGGAAGGAAGGAAGGAAGGAAGGAAGGAAGGAAGGAAGGAAGGAAGGAAGGAAGGAAGAAATACAGGAAAAACAAAGAAAGACAAGAAAAAGAAAGAGAAAGAGAAAGAAAGAGAGAGAAGGAAAGAGAGAAAGAGAAAGAAAGGAAAAAGAAAGAAAGAAAAAGAGAGAGAAAGAGATAAGGAAAGAGAAAAAGAAAGAAAGAAAGAAAAAAGAAAGAAAAAGAGAAAGAGAAAGAAGGAAAAAAAGAAAGAAAGAAAGAAAGACAGGAAAAAGAAGGAAAAAGAGAAAGAGAAAGAGAGGAAGAAAGAAAGAAAGAAAGAAAGAAAGGAAAAAAGAAAGAAATAGAGAAAGAGAGAGAGAAAGAGAGAGAGAAGGAAAGAGAGAAAGAGAGAAAGAAAGGAAAAAGAAAGACAGGAAAAAAAGAAAAAGAGAAAGAGAAAGAGATAAGGAAAGAGCGAAAGAGAAAGAAAGGAAGGAAGGAAGGAAGGAAGGAAGGAAGAAAGAAAGAAAGAAAGAAAGAAAGAAAGAAAGAAAGAAAGAAAGAAAGAAAGAAAGAAAGAAAGAAAGAAAGAAAGAAAGAAAGAAAGAAAGAAAGAAAGAAAGAAAGAAAGAAAGAAAGCACCAACTTTCTTTTCGCATTTGTTTTCAGTCATACCATGGTTCACAGTATCCTTAAGAAGAGAGTTTCACGCGTTCCCCGTTCCAGTACTACAGCCCTCCACAGCCACATTTTATTTTTAAAAAAGATGAGCCAAGCGGGAAGGTCTCTTTTAAGACCCCATCTAACCCCGTCTCCCCCGCTGCCCCCGTCTCCGTCAGTAGGAGGGAGGCGGATCTGTGCACAGCGCCAGCGCGAGACGCGAGACGGAGCGCACAGATGTGCCCGTGGCAGTGGCACGTTGGCTGCACGTTTAGTCCAAGGCGGCCACGGGCAGTGGGTATCCGTCCTGCAGCCGTGCCCTCTGCGCTGCCCGGCTGGCCAGGGCTAGCGATGGCCACAGGAGAACGGACAAAGCTGCTTCTTCCCCAAAGAACCGAGCATGGGGTCCTAGGTGCCCTCTGCGCGGACCCACGCCCCCAAGACGGTCGCGTTCTGTGGCCCTGGGGAGCGCCAGGCTCCAGAAGTAGCCAGACGCATTATCACTTGCCATCCTCGTTAGTATAGTGGTGAGTATCCCCGCCTGTCACGCGGGAGGCCAGGGTTCGATTCCCCGATGGGGAGGTACCGGTAACCCTTTTTTCCTACTTTTTCTGTTTTTTTTTTTAAAGGAAGTTTCTGTTCTAGGACCCGCAGCTGCCCTGAGGACGGAGGCGCAGGGCACCAGGTGGGGGTGAGGGACCCCAGATCCCGGCCAGCAACAGCAGAGACGGTGGGGCAGCATCTAGGGGATGCAGGGCAGCAATTATACGTGCTCCCTGGTGGTCTAGTGGCTAGGATTTGGCGCTCTCACCGCCGCGGGCCGGGTTCGGTTCCCTGTCAGGGAAATGCGCAGCACTTTTTCATCCCCCCGCCTTTTTTTTTAACATCTTACATTTTATCATTTTATTTTCTAATTCTCTGGTTTTAATAATGTTTTCTGTTTATTTTCTTTCTATAGATAAAATTTAATAAATTGTAGTTACACCAATAACACTGATGAATATTCACAATGATAGTCACAGTAATGTTGCAATGATCACTAATGCGATATCTATTATATTTCTTGATTTATTATTTTAAATTATACTGTACTGTTTATTAATATTAAATTACGTATAATACGAATAATATATGAGTAGATAAATCATCAACAAATCGATTATAAATAAACACATGACTTTAAAGCTTAATTTTATTTATTTTAATTTATTATTTATTAATTTTAAATTGTTTTGTTTTCATTTATTTTTATTTTATTTACTTATTTATATTTTTGACATCAGGCATGTCTTTTTATCTCTACAGAATGTCTTTTTACCTCTGTGGTACCCCACCTCCAGTGCCCCAAAAGCGAGCCCCTTCTATTCCCGTTTTAGCCTTCTGGCTCATCCATACTTCAGTGTTTCTCTCCTGGATTAGCAGCTGCAACTTTTTAGGCCCAAATTCCACGGGGAACCGAATCCGAAGAGAGAAGGAGCAAAATATGGATCAGAACTGCATAGGCCGGGAATCGAACCCGGGCCTCCCGCGTGGCAGGCGAGAATTCTACCACTGAACCACCCATGCATCTATAAAACTGCATGCTCGTCCATTGTACGTGTGCGTGCATCCAGCAGGGTACCACCTACCAGAAATGTCACCCAGCATTAGGCGCCAGTTACCAGGGGGCCAGAAATATTCCCACTCCACACCCCAGAGAAAAATAAAGATAGAAAAAGGTAAATTAAAATGGGCTGTAGGTATTAAAGCCAGGCTGAGAGGCGGGGAGGGCACGCACAGCTGGAAAGAAAGTTTGAAGCAAAAGACAGCTCAGCTTGTTGCATGGGCCAGGAATTGAACCCGGGTCTCCCGCGTGGCAGGCGAGAATTCTACCACTGAACCACCCATGCACCTGTCTAACCATTTGCTCCGCCATCCTACGTGCGCGCGCATCCAGCAGGGTACCACCTACCAGAAATGTCGCACACTGGGGCCGGAGCAATAGCACAGCGGGTAGGGCGTTTGCCTTGCACGCGGCCGACCTGGGTTCGGGGTCCCATATGGTCCCCCAAGCACTGCCAGGAGCAATTCCTGAGTGCAAAGCCAGGAGTAAACCCTGAGCATCGCTGGGTGTGACCCAAAAAGCAAAAAAAAAAAAAAAAAATAGAAATGTCGCCCACCATTAGGCGCCAGTTACCAGGGGGCCAGAAATATCCCCACTCCACCCCCCAGAGGAAAATAAAGATAGAAAATGGTAGATTAAAATGGGCTGTAGGTATTAAAGCCAGACTGAGAGGAGGGGAGGGCACGCACAGCTGGAAAGAAAGTTTGAAGCCAAAAAGACCTTACTGCATGGGCCGGGAATCGAACCCGGGTCTCCCGCGTGGGAGGCGAGAATTCTACCACTGAACCACCCATGCACCTACATGCAACCTTGCTCATCCGTCATAGAGCACGTCCACCCGTTCGGGTACCGCGGCTGCTCCCGTGGATGGGACGTCTCCAGGCCAGGCCAGCACCATCCCGGGGCGTGTCCCGGGCCTCCGGCTGGAAATGCGCCCTGGTAGGGACGGCCGAGATGCCGCATCCCCGAGGGGATACCTGGGTCCAAGGGGCCGGGGGCGGGGGGAAGAGGGGGAGAGAAGGAGGCCGCAGGCGAGGGAGGCTAGGTCAGTGCACGGGTGGACGCACGGTCCCGGCTTGACCGCCCTCCCATCGCTCACATCTCCCACCCCAGCTGGCCTCTAGAGCTCGAGGGTCCAGCTGGTCCCAGGGGGGTCCCCAAGGCTCTGAGTTCTCACCAGAGCAGGTCTTCCGTAAATACAGGAATTAAAAAAAAAAAAAAAGGGGGCTGGAGCAATAGCACAGCGGGTAGGGTGTTAGCCTTGCACGCGGCCGACCCGGGTTTAATTCCCAGCATCCCATAGGGTCACCTGAGCACCGACTCAGGGGTGATTCCTGAGTGCAGAGCCAGGCGTAACCCCTGTGCGTCGCCAGGTGTGACCCAAAAAGAAAAAAAAAAAAAAAAAAAAAGGAGGAAACGCAGTTGGTCCTTGCTAAATTCCTCCCTGTAGGGGGAGTTCTCTTTCCTTCCGCTTTCCAATAAGGTTTCCAACTTTCCAGAAAGAACTGGGAGGGAAAGGGAAGGGAAAGGAAAAAGACAGGAGGGAGGGAAGCAACAAAATTTATGGACCAGGAGGACTGTTTAATGGTTGGAAGCTTCCACAAGTGTGTGTGTGGCGGGGCAGAGAACAGTTAGGCAAGAGAAGGGACCAGTATGACAATAATAGTTATAATAATAATAATAACAACAATAATAATAATATGTTGGTGTACAACATCTCACAATCTCAGTCCTAGCTAGGATTGGATGTTGAAATTGTTTTTCTGTTAGTTACTGTAACTGACTATGCTTCCGGTTATGTAACTGACTTTGCTACTGTTTCTGTTGCCCAAGTTAATTTGCATATCCTGCCTGTGGCCGAATATCATTGGTTAGAACATTAAGCTAGTTAATAAAAGGGGCTGAACAGGCTGCTCTGGGGCACAACACCAGAGATAGTTTGTGATCCTCCGTAAGTCATTTCTTTCGAGTGCATATCTCAGTGGCTCAGACCGCCCAACCAAACCATAGCACAACAACAACAATAGTAATAATAATAGAAATGACTCTGGACAAGAACTGAGTGTTGAAGTAGGGAAAGGGACCTACAATGATAATCTTCCAGGATCTGTATTGTAAAGCATGATGCCCTAAAGGGGAGAGAGAGACAAAGAGAGAAGAAAAAGAGAGAAGAAAAGAGCCTGTCATAGAGGCAGGAGGTGCTGAGGGGGCAGCAGGAGGGAAACTGGGGACGCTGGTGGCGGGACATGTGAAAGGATATTGGAACAGTGTATAATTGAAAGCTAACCTTGAGCAGCCTTGTAACTGTGTTTCTTATTGGATTCAATAGAAACAAAACAGTTTTTAAAAAGCTGAGCTCTGAATGGGCCGGGAATCGAACCCGAGCCTTCCGCGTGGCAGGCGAGAATTCTACCACTGAACCACCCATGCATCTGTACCCTGCCTCTCTGACTGCATCCCTGTGGAACAGAGAAAGTACTGTTTGAGCATCCAACAGGTTCTGAGGCCAGCACAGAGGGAGGATGGCTGGAGTGGTGGGACTCTCCACCTAGTGGCTGGAGACTGACCCCAGGAGGCCAGTGTCCAGAGCTGCAAAGATAGGGGATACACCCATCCTTCCACCAGTGCTCACCCTCCATCACCAATGCCCCCAGTATCCCCCCATCCCACCCCTCCCCCTGCCTCCATAGCAGACAATTTCCCTCTTACTCGCTGTCTACTTTGGGGGGCGTTATGGTTTGCAATACAGACAGCACACATCTCCCATCCCCAGCGATCCCTCCAACCATCACTGACTTAGTCCTTCTCTCTCTCTCTCTCTCTCTCTCTCTCTCTCTCTCTCTCTCTCTCTCTCTCCCCCCGCCCCCACCTTCCCCGGGGTCCAAGCACTATTCTGCCTTGGCATCCTAACCGTCCCCTGTCCAGTACCGTGTTTCCGCGTTTGGGCCCCGCGGGGTATCAGGGGGTGTCGGGGTCCCCAGTTGCGCCTGCAGCAAGAATTCAGGGAACCCGAACTGGGCAAAAGGGAACCGTGTCAGGAGTGGGATTCGAACCCACGCCTCCAGGGGAGACTGCGACCTGAACGCAGCGCCTTAGACCGCTCGGCCATCCTGACGCCGCCCGCGGGGATCTTGGGGACACTCAGAACAGCCGGCGGAGCGCGCGGGGACAGACAGGCAGGTCCCCAACCCCTCCCACGTGCGCCCTGCGCGCAGCGGCCGCTCCCGGGAGGGCCAGAGCCGCGTTCCAGGACGAGGGGACGCGGGGACGGCTAGACATGGGGACGCGGGGACCAGGGCGCGGATACGCGCCGCCGGGGACTCCGGCTGAGCGCGCGGGGCGGGGCACGGGGCGCAGCGTCCATCTGGGAGCGCGGGCCCAACTCACCGCGTTCCCTGGTGGTCTAGTGGTTAGGATTCGGCGCTCTCACCGCCGCGGCCCGGGTTCGATTCCCGGTCAGGGAAGCTTCACGTTTTTGCACGTTTCCTTTATCTACGTCGCGCCCCCAACTTCCGCGGGCACCACCGTCCCGCGTGCGCAAGCCTGAGCCTCAGGCTTTCCGTTTTCTCTTCCTTGACCCATTCTCCGTGCTGCTGGCGCGGAGCATAGGGACCCCAGGAATGGGCATTTTCCGGTGTCCGCGGTGGAATAAAAAAAAAAGTGAAAACTAACTCCAGTTGCATGGGCCGGGAATCGAACCCGGGCCTCCCGCGTGGCAGGCGAGAATTCTACCACTGAACCACCCATGCACTTACATACGCTAGGGGGAGTAGCCCTTAGGACACCTTGCTGTCTGGGTTCCCGGGTGTGGAACTGGTCCCTAGTCTGGCTGACCGTCCACCTCTCTCCAACCCCCACACACTGGACCGTCCCAGAAGGCCAGTGTTACCGAGGGTCTTCCAACGGTGGGTTGGGGGGACACTAGCATCTCTGGGTACCTAAAATTGAGACACTTTTTTTTTTTGTCTCCTCTTCCACAAGTCTCAGAAATTACAAATTCACTTAAATAAATATGAAGCAGCCTTGTGACTCAGGTGCTGGAGGCGTGTCCTTGGGGACCACGGGGGCGAGGGTGTTTTGAAAACGGGTTCTATGAGTGGCTGTGGCCCACCTGGGTTTGATCCCTGGCACCCCATTTGGTCCCCCGAGCCCCACCAGGAGGGAATCCTTAAATCCTGAGCATCACCAGGTGTGTCTTCAAAAATAAAAGAGTGCAAAAACAAAAGGTGCTAAATTAGCACCGCATGACCCGAAATTCGGGGACACGCTTAAAAACAGGTGAAGGACTAAAATAGATGGCCCTGGCATGGCCTCAGAGTGCCCGGATGGAACCACAGGGGCCAGTGGTCACCCATGGCTCCAGGACAGATAGGAACCGGGCTGGCAGGGAGGGGGGAACCGTCTGCCCCAGTGAGTATGTGAAAGTGTAAGTGAGGGCTGGAGCGATGGCACAGCTGGGAGTGCGTTTGCCTTGCACGTGGCCAACCCAGCTCGATTCCCAGCATCCTATAGGGTCCCCAGAGCACCACCAGGAGTGATTCCTGAGTGCATGAGCCAGGAGTAACCCCTGTGCATCGCCAGGTGTGACCCAAAAAGAGAAAAAAAATTTTTTTTTTTATAGAAAACTAATAATTTGAAGCTGGAGCAATAGCACAGTGGGTAGGGCGTTTGCCTTGCACGCGGCTAACCCGGGTTCGATTCCCAGCATCCCATATGGTCCCTGGAGTTCCTCCAGGAGTGAAGGAGTGATTTCTGAGTGCAGAGCCAGTAATAACCCCTGTGCAGAGCCAGGTGTGACCTAAAAAGCAAATAAATAAATAAATAAATAAATAATTTTTTTAAAAAAGAAAGTGTGAGTGAGGCTCTGGGGAACAGCCTTGGAAGTTCCTCAAAAACAATTCAACTCCTAGGGAGCAGCCGGCTGAGCCCGCAGCCTTTGCTTCTCTGTGCTCGTGCCCGGTGGAAGTTGACTGGTTCCACTCGGAGGTGTCCACCGGTGGCACTGCCCACAACATCGGGACACAGAACACTCCAGAGGGTGTGGGACAGGGGACGCCTTCGTACCTCCCCATAAGTCCCCAAAGAAGTGCGGGCCATGGGGACCCCTTCACACCTCCCCTCAAGGGAAGTGTGGGGTGGGGACCCCCTCGTGTGCCCATCCCCAGAGATGGACGGTCCCTGAGCTTGATACAGACCAAGTCAGGTATAAAAAGGCAAACGGGGCTGAGCACTTTGCACCGAGTCTGCAGAGCTCCAGGGCCAGAAGGCCAGTGCGGGCGGCCAGGGAGGGCGCTGGTGAGCAGAAAGCTCCAGGGAGCCCGGGAGGGCAGCGAGGGGAGGGTTCACACGGCTGAACTGGACACTTCTGTTGGAGGTTCTGTGAGGTTCTATGAGGGTCTGTGGCCCACGTGGGATTGATCCCTGGCACCCCGTTTGGGTCCCCGAGCCACGCCAGGGAGCATGCACCCCCAGGCCCCGCGGGGTATCCATGTCCAGCTGTCACCCGGGTCTGAGCTGGCCCACGGAGATCAGGGTGACCTTTCCCGTGCACACAGGGACCCTGTGAGTGTCCGGGAGACTCTGGACAGCGGCGACAGAGGGTCCCTCTCCGAGGCTTTTCCCCTGCAGCGTCCACCTTACTCACGGCAAGACTGACCCAATCCCCCCCGGGAACCCCCAGGGTATACCAAGGTGGCACGTTGTCAGGAGCCTGTGGCAGCTAATATTAGGGAAGTCCTTGTCCTAGGGACGTGTTGTCTAAAGGCTGGTTTGTTAGAAACCACTGTCTTGGGGTTACACAGTCTGAGGGCTGACTTGCTTGTTTTTCTAGCAGGCTTTTTCCTCCTTCTGGCGGTGGAACATGTGTCTATGGTGTATCAATTTATAACCAGGGAAAATATTGTGGAAATGATGTCATTGGGCTGGAGCGATAGTACAGCGGGGAGAGCGTTTGCCTTGCAGGTGGCCAACCCGGGTTCGATTCCCAGCATCCCATAGGGTCCCCCGAGCACTGCCAGGAGTGATTCCTGAGTGCAGAGCCAGGAGGAACCCCTGAGCATTACCGGGTGTGACCCAACAAAGAAAAAAAAAAGATGTAATTATAGAAAAACATCATTGACATCTAGAAGCCCCAGTACATTCTAAACTTATGTATCCTGAACATCCCTGTATAGTTTTCCAAAGTCTGTTTCCTTCCAGAGCCCTAGAAAAGTCTGTTGCTTGTTCCCTCAAGACGCTGCATGAGCACTGCTTGTGAGCCCTCCTTACCCCGTTGCCCTTCACCCTCCGCCTCGGGGACCCTGTTCGACTTAGCCTTCATGGGACGCAGAAGCACGTGTCAGTGCGAGGGCCGGGGACAACACAAAATTAGGGGCCACACCCAGGAGGGGAAAGGTATTTCTCTCTCTTGCCTCTTCCTTGCCGGGGGTGAAGGGCGTGGCGACCGCCATATTATGACGACCACAGATGGGGTTTACAAGCTTGCAATGGTCCAATATCTGGAAGAAATCTCCCTGGACTTAGTTGCTAAAGTACAGAAATCCAAAACCGTGCGGCCGCTATTGCGGCCGTGCAACCTCATATCTCTTCACAACAGGTTTGACTCTAGTGGGGTGCTCCTAACAATAATAGTGAGGTTTGTGTTGAAATATCGAATGTAACCAAAGTAAATAGAAAGTAAAGTGAAATTTATCAGTTACAAGGCGGGGAGGGGTGCGGGGGGGGCAGGATGGGAGGTGAACTGTGTTGTTTTTTTTTTGTGTGGTGGGATATGGGCACTGGTGAAGGGATGGTTGTTTCAGCACTGTATAACTGAGACTTAAGCCTGAAAGCATTGTAATTTTCCACATGTGAGTCAATAAAATAAAATTCTTAAAAAAAAAAAATTAGGGGCCAACCCCTGGGAGGGAAGGAGCTTCAGGGGAGGGAAGCCAGGGCGGGAAGGCGGCCTGGCTAATGGGTGCTTTCTCGGCTAATCACCTGGGCAAGAACGGGGGGGCCCAGGGCTGGCCCCCTGGGCTGTTCTGGAAGGTTCTACAGAAAATGGTGTTGCCACAAGCACTAAGAACTGAAAGAGCCTTTGCATTTCCTGTCCAGACCCCAGGTTCCTTTGGGCCCTTCCATCCCTCTGTCTGCCCGTCTGCCTGTCTGTTTCAGCTTGGTTTGTGTGCCAGGAAGCTGCTGGGACCTTCCCATCATCCCCTGAGCGTTTCTCAGAACCGGGGGTGCAGCAAGAAAGACCCGACATAGTCGCATCTGGAGCGGGGGACAGTGTCTCAGGCAGGGCTCCCAGCCCCAGACGAACTAGACCGGGCTGCCCCTGTGGGGGTCTCCCCTGCCTCGGTGAAACCCACCCCACGCCACACAGTGGAACCTGTAGTGCCCCAGAGCTGTCCAGGGACCTTCATGAGAAGGGGGGGACAGAACCCCCCCCCGCTTATGTCACTGTCACTGTCATCCCGTTGCTCATTGATTTGCTTGAGCGGGCACCAGTAACGTCTCCACTGTGAGCCTGGCAAGCTACCCGTGGCGTATCCGATATGCCAAGCACAGTAACAACATATCTCACAGGCTTATGCAAGATGCAGAAACGACCCCCGGGGAAAGTAGAGGGCCGGGGGGCCTTTGCCCTGCATATGCCCGACCCTGTGTGACCCCCTGCACCAAACGCCCCCCCCCCCCCCGCAACTGCAGGGTGTGGTCCAGGGCCCCCAGAACCTGCTGAGGCCGGTCAGAGCAGCCTGGTGCCCTCAGGCCCGGCGCAGACTCAGTGCTTGAAGGATGTCACTGGGCAGGGACCCCCCAGGCCTCCTCGGCAGCCCTTGGAAAGCCCCCCACAGCCATCTGGGGGCTGGAAACCAAGACCCAGAGTTCTCCGCTGTCGGTGGCAGAAAGCCCGCTCCCGGGGCCCTTCCCTCCCCCCTGGATTAGGAAACACGCGATGCCGTCAGAGCAGAACCAAAACTCTTAACTTCCTCCTCGCCGGCCAAGGGGGCAGGGGGTGGCGAGCCTGGGGCGCCCGGGGCTCCCCTCGACGGCGGCAGGGATCGGACGGGGTGTAGCCCACGCAGAGCAAGCACCTGGGGTGGTGTCTCTGCAGGGCTGCGTGGGGAGGTTCCGATCAGCCTGGTACTGATGAGGCGGTGACGAGCCCAGATTCCACGGTGCAGGGCCTGCGTCCCATCCATCGCACCCCCTCCCCCGCCACCCCGGTGCTCCTTCCCTTTTGGGTCATTAGTTTCACCACCAGGAAGCCAGAGGGGGCAACGTGGGACACCCCCTCGCCCGTCCCCACCAATCCCCGCCCTGCCCCCACACCCCTCCGTGCCCGTTTTGAGAAATCAGATGATGTTCCTAAAAACGAGCGAGGTGAGTCAGGACCAGCTTGGGGAAGGAAGGACGACCGACTTCCTCTCCTCTCTCTCTCTCTCTCTCTCTCTCTCTCTCTCTCTCTTGCTCTCTCTCTCTCTCTCTCCCCTCGCGGTCAGGCCCCGCAGAGCCCGGAAGCTGCCGTGACGGGTGGGAGTGGTGGGTGTCTGTCTGTCACGCTCCCCGGGCGCAATGTGGAGGCTGCTGGGTCCCATGGCTCTGCTCCTTCTAGGTAAGACCCTGGAGGGGCAGCCCTGCTCAGGCCAGGGGGACAGGACCCCCCAGTAGCCCGGGACAGACCCCCCGCCAGCCTGGAGCCAGATGCAATGGGGTGTGTGGGGAGGCGGGGCCCCGGTCAGTTCTGTCCCCTGTAAATGGAAGACGGGGCGGCCGGCTGTCCCTTCCCTCTGACACTCAGGGCGACCCGCTGAAATAGTTCCTGCTGACCAGGGAAAGGCCACAGTGCAGATTTTGGGGGGGGGGGTTGATTTGGGCTCGGGGGCTCACACCCAGAAGTGCTCAGGGCTGACTCCTGGCTCTGTGCTCAGGGATCACTCCTGGTGGTTGGGCTCTGGGCATCCTACGGAGTGTCAGGGCCCCAACCCAGGCCCGCCAGCTGCAAGCCCACCCACCGGAGCATAGATGTGATAAGCAGGGGCCCCCGAACTGCAAGCCTGGAAGGGGGGCCCCTGGGTACTGGCAGACAGACCTGGCCAGACGGGATGGCTGGCTGTCAGTGAGATTGCCAAGGCATGACTAAGGAAATTCAGTTTGGGGGCTGGAGCAATAGCACAGCGGGGAGGGCATTTGCCTTGCACGTGGCTGACCTGGGTTCCATTCCCAGCATCCCGGAGCACCGCCAGGAGTGATTCCTGAGTGCAGAGCCAGAAGGAACCCCTGAGCATTGCCAGGTGTGGCAAAAAAAAAGAAATTCAGTTTGTTCTTTTACTTTTTTTGGGCCACACCTGGCAATGCTCAGGGCTTCCTCCTGGCTCTGCACTCAGAAATCACTCCTGGCAGTGCTCCGGGGACCCTCCAGGATGCCGGGGATCTAAACCCGGTTGGCCGTGTGCAAGGTCACTTGGGGGGTCCTCAGTCTGTGTCTTTTTTTTTTTTTTTTTGCTTTTTGGGTCACACCCAGCGATGCTCAGGGGTTACTCCTGGCTCTGCACTCAGGAATCACTCCTGGCGGTGCTCGGGGGACCCTATGGGATGCTGGAAATCGAACCCGGGTCGGCCGCGTGCAAGGCAAACGCCCTCCCCGCTGTGCTATCGCTCCAGCCCCCCTCAGTCTGTGTCTTAACCGTTCATGGGGCGGGGACGGGGCAGGAAGGGGAACGCGAAGGGTTTAGTTGGTCAAGTTCGAGGTCTGTTTTGCTTTCGTGCTTCGTTAGTTTGGGGGGGGTCACACTCAGGTGATGGGGGTCGCTGACAGTGCTTGGGGACCAGGCGTGACCTGGGTCGAGGCAGGGGTGGTGTGACAGTGCAGCAGGGGCTTGGAAATTGGGGTCCTAGAGCAGGACACCCCCCGGGTGGGCCGTGGGGGCTGAGGCAGCCCTGAGGGGGCCCGTGTGTCACTCTCTGACTCTCCCCTTCCCTCCACAGCTCCCTGCCACACGCTCGCTGGTGAGTTTGCTCTGTGGGAGCCGAGGACAGATGGGACAGGGGGGCGGTGGGGGGCTCAGCCGGGCCCTCATCCCCTCACCTGTGTCCGCGCGGCTCCCACAGATCTCCCCAAGGCCGTGGTGACCCTGGACCCACCCTGGGACCGAGTCCTGGAGAAGGACCATGTCACGCTGACATGCCAGGGCCCAGGCGGCCCCGGGCACAGCGTCACACACTGGTGGCTCAACGGCAGTGCCCTGGCCACCCAGCAGGAAGCCTCGCTCACCCTCGCCTCGGCCCGCATGGCGGACAGCGGCCAGTACAGCTGCAAGACGGCGCTCTCGGCCCGCAGTGACCCCCAGAGCCTGGAGGTGCACCAGGGTGAGTGGGGGCAGCGGTGTCCCCCCGCATCATCCCGCCGGCCCTCAGGGGGGCTGCACAGAGGGTGCCAGTGGCCAGGAGCACGTAGGGGACCCATATCCTGCTTCTGCTCCCGGGACCTTTATACCTCCCCCACCATGAGACCCCAGCCCCCTGGCCGCCCCTTGCCACCTCTAGCGCCCGGCACAAGCACCCTTGGTCACACGCACCCTCCCTCAGCCTGTGCCAGCCACAACACCCGTCCGATTCTGCCCCAGCTGGCTGGGACACGGGCAAGGCAGCCGCTTGGTTTCGAGGCCACACCCGGCGATGCCCAGGGCTGACTCCCGGCTCTGCGCTCAGGAATCACGCCTGGCAGGTTCTGGGGACCCTATGGGATGCCGGGGATTGAACCCGGGTCAGCCGCGTGCAAGGCCAACACCCTCCCTGCTGCTCTATTGCTTGGGCCCCGGGGGAGCACTTAGAGGGGAGGACCTGTCCGGGGCGTCTCTGCGTCACCCACACAGCCCAGCACCAGTCGCGTCCCTGCCGTGTCAGCAGCGGCACCCGTGGGCGTCAGACAAGGCCTGGACGGAGGGTCCAGGAGGGGAGAGCCACTGTGCTTGCAGTCGGGTCTTTTTTTTTTTTTCTTTTTGGGTCACACCCAGCGACGCTCAGGGGTTACTCCTGGCTCTGCACTCAGGAATTACTCCTGGCGGTGCTCAGGGGACCATATGGGATGCCAGGGATCAAACTCGGGTCGGCCGTGTGCAAGGCAAATGCCCTCCCCGCTGTGCTATCACTCCAGCCCCTGCAGTCGGGTCTTGAGCTGTCCACGGAGGCAGGGGACAACGGGCCACCTCGGGCCAGCTGACATGGACGCTGGCCCTGGGCATCCTTCCAGAACCAAGGCTGGACGTCGTAACTTGTCCTTGAGCCAGTCTTGGGTCAGTGATGTCCACCTGCTGGTCCTGGGACCATCTGGCCCAGTGGTGGACGGCGGTGGTCAGCCTGGGGCAGGTACAGCCTGGAGGGTGATGAACGCTGGTCCTAGCTCTGGCTCTGGCAGCTGAGACAGGGAGGAAGCGTGAGTCCAGTACCACTGTCCACAGCAAACTCCTACTCACCCAACAGGGCCTGTTTCCCCAGTCTCCTCCAGAGAAGTCTGCCTTCCTCCTTCCTCTCTTGGGGTACTGCGGGTATCACACACACACACACACACACACACACACACACACAAAGAGAAGTCCAACTTAAAACATCTGGGTACAGGACCAGAACTATAGTACAATGGGGAGGGCGCTTGCTTTGCATGTGGTCAATTTGGTTCAGTCCCTGGAATCCCATATGGTCCCCAGAGCACTGCCAGAGGGAATCCCTGAACACAGAGCCAGACTGATCCCTGAGCACAGAGCCGGGAGTCAGCCCTGAGCACAGAGCTGGGAGTCAGCCCTGAGCACAGAGCTGGGAGTCAGCCCTGAGCACAGAGCCAGGAGTCAGCCCTGAGCACTGCCGAGTGTGGCCCCCAAACTAAGCAGAGCTGAGGTGGGCCAGGCCGGCGGGTGAGCCCTTGCTTCCTCTCTCCCAGGTTGGCTGCTTCTGCAGGCGCAGCGCTGGGTGGTTCGGATCGGAGACCCCATCCGCCTGCGCTGCCACAGCTGGAGGAACCGGTCGGTGCACAGCGTCATCTACTTCCACAACGGCCGAGGGCGGCAGTTCTCCTACCAGAACATGGAGCTGCTCATCCCCGCCGCGAAGCTGACAGACAGCGGCACCTACTTCTGCCGGGGCCTCTTCGGCCGGGTGCGCAACGAGTCCTCCGCCACGGCGCGCCTCCTCGTGGAAGGTGAGGCCTGCCCCTACGCACTGGGGGGCGCACTCAAGAACGGGGTTTGCGCGCGCATGGGGGTTGCACGCACAGAACACGGGGTTTGTGCATGCACGGGGGGTGGTGCATGCACAAAACACAGGGGGCCGGGGCCGGAGCGATAGCACAGCGCGTAGGGCGTTTGCCTTGCACTCGGCCGGCCTGGGTTTGATCCTCGGCATCCCATATGGTCCCCCAAGCACCGCCAGGAGTAATTCCTGAGTGCAGAGCCAGGAGTAACTCCTGAACATCGCTGGGTGTGACCCAAAAAGCAAAAAAAAAAAAAAAAAAATCGCAGGGGACCATGCGCGCATGGGAAACACATGCACAGAACACAAGGGTCCACGTGTGCATGGATGGTCCATGTGCAGAACACGGGGGTCCATGCATGAGCAGGTGGCACATGCATAGAATACAGGGGCCCGTGCATGTATGGGTGGTGCATGCACAGAACACGGGGGTCCATGCATGCACAGATGGTGCATGTACAGAACACGGGGGTCCATGCATGAATGGGTGGCACATGCATAGAATACAGGGGTCCATGAACACACAGGTGGTGCATGTACAGAACACAGGGGTCCATGAACACACAGGTGGTGCATGTACAGAACACGGGGGTCCATGCATGAATGGGTGGCACATGCATAGAATACAGGGGTCCATGCTTGTACGGGTTGTGCATGTACAGAACACAGGGGTCCATGCCCTCACGGGAGATACATGCACAGAACACAGGGGTCCATGCCTGCATGGGTGGACCCAGGTGGTACCTCAGCTAGAATTTATTTCAAGGTAGATATTCAGTATTCGATATGCCCAAAACAGTAACAAGTCTCACAATGGAGACGTTACTGGTGCCCGCTCGAGCAAATCGGTGAGCAGCAGGATGACAGTGATACAGTGATTTCAGGGGCCTGAGCTGTAGGACAGTGGTTAGGGCATTTCCTTGCACACAGCAGACCCGGGTTTGATCCTCTGCATCCCCCACGGTCCCCCGAGCTCCACCAGGAGTGATCCCTGATGCAGAGTCAGGAGTAAACTCTGAGCACTGCCAGGTGCTGCCTGCGAGCCAAAACTAAAGCAGAGCTTGGAGGAGCATCAGCCAAGGACCCGCTGCTGCCGCTGGTCACCTAGACGGCGGCTTTAAGTAACAGGAATCGTGACGCCGTAGACATGGGCTCGTCCCCCTCTTTGGCCCTTCTGGGTTCTGTGCTCTGGGTTTCGGGGCCCGGGTAGAAGGGGCGTCTGTTTTCTGCCCGTGAGGAGCCCTCGCCAAAGATGGGCTCTCACCCGGTCCCCTGCCTGGGTGTGAAAACCGCCAGTGGAAGCTTCAGAGCAGGAAATGGGGCGCCGGCTTCGCACCCGCGGAAGCTGAGGGCTCGGCTCCCGAGTCCGCCCTGCACACACGCTGGGCAGGGCGAACTGGGGGTCGGGGAGAAACAGAATGCAGAGGATCCCATCCTGGGGTCCTGGGGCCAGTCTCCCTGCCACACGGGGCTTTCTCCTTTCTGCCTTAACTTACCCGCGCGCTCTCTCTGCTTCCAATCAGATCCCTCCAGACCCCTCTACTCCCCCTCCATCCCCTCCCCCTTCCTGCCCTCCCCCTCCCTGCCCTCCCCCTCCCTGCCCTCCCCCTCCCCCGCCGTCCCCTCCCCGTCCTCCCTCTCTCACTCCCTGTGGCTCCGGATCACCCTCAGCCTGGCCGTGGGACTTTTGTACGTCGCGAGCACCGGGCTCTGCCTTTCTGTGTGGCTGGACCTTCGACGCCTACTGGTGGCCGCCCGGTGGAATGAGAAGATGCGATGGTGTCGGGACCCTCCAGACAAATGAGACCCCCCAGCCCAGGCGGCTCTGGCAGCAGCAGGAAGAGCAGCCTCGTTGCGGGGGGGGGGGGGCGCAGGGACAGCTTCTAGGACCCTCACACAAGTGCCTCGTGCGGATTCTGCCACAGAAGACCCCCCCCCACCACACACACACAGAGCACGGAGCACAAGCCAGCAGGGTGCAGAAGCTTTTCTGGAGCCGTCTCCCGGTTCTAGAAGCTTCTTTTTCCCGTGGAACAGTTCTGGCTTCTGATAAAGCCCTTTGGACCCTGTTCCTACTGCAATAAAACACAAATGATGATGTTTCCCTTCCCGCCCATTACTCAGGCCCGCAGGGGAAAAGTCAGCTGCCCCGACTCCCGCCTTGATGGAGACAAAGAGGAGAGGAGGGTCAGCTGGTGTGTGTGTGTGTGGGGGGGGGGCTGGAGCGCAGCCTTCCCCTGAGTTACGGGGCCAGAGACTCTTGGGGGTTCAGACATGAGACAGAGTGCTCTGGGGACCAGTGGACACCCAACTCATTGACTAGCTCCAGTGCCAGGCTGGAAGCAATCCAGGGTCACTGCCTGGAGGAGGTTCCATTCTGCTGTGAGGAGCCCAGGATCATTTCATGGAAACGGAAAGGGCATCAAAGGGGGGTGAAGGGGGGAAGGGGGGGTCTGTCTGGGAATTTGACCTTCAGGGGGCTTGGTGGGGGGCTCTTGGTTTGCATTTCCAAGAGGTCACTTCTGCAGCTTCTGGGAGGGCCAGCGCCTGACAGAGTGGATCAGTGGTCAGTGCAGTGACCACTAAAAAGAGGTACATACACGCAGGCACATAAACACACAGCTACACAACCACACAGCTACACAACCACACAGCCATACAACCACACAGCCATACAACCACACAGCCACACAACCATACACTCACACAAGCACACACGCAACCATACAGTCACACAACCATACACACACAATCATACAGCCACACAACCATACACTCACACAACCATACACTCACACAACCACATACACAACCATACAGCCACACAGCAATAAAACAACAGGTACATATACACACAGGCAAACACACAGCCACAAAAACGTAGGCGCGGGCACGCACACACACAGAGTAACACAACCCTGAAACGCCCGACCGCCCGGACGGTCCGCAGCCGGGGGTCATCGGCTCTAAAAGGGTCGCGCCGTCCCTGGGTGGGCTCGAACCACCAACCTTTCGGTTAACAGCCGAACGCGCTAACCGATTGCGCCACAGAGACTGGCGAGCACGGTGCCGCGCCCAGTCTTGTTCACCGGAGGCTGGAACCCGGCGCCCCACCGTGCGTCCCCGGGGAGGCAGCGGCGCCCCCCGAGCCTGCCAGGGCCTGCTCGGACCCGGAGGCGCGAGGACTCCCCAGGACTCCCCAGCGCCCGGGGCCGCGCGAGTTGCGGGGACCCTAAGTGCCCCTTGGACCCTCCCCGGCGCCCAGCAGCCCTAGGGGTCCTGCTGGGGACCCCCAGGCCGCGACAACAACAACAGATAATAAACTACCCGTAACGAACAACAACAATAATAATAATAATAATAATAATAATAATAATAATAATAATAATAATAAACAACCGTGCATGACACATGTGCCCAACAGTTTCCTCCTTGGAGTCCAAAGAAGCTCTTGGCTGCGCGCGCGCCCCCGTCCCGGCGCCCATCCTGATTGGCCGGCGCGTTTTTGGGATGCTGGCCACCTGGGGGGCCCCTTGTCCACCGAGTCCCCCCGAAAGGTCACTGTGCAAACCCTCGTCCGGGCCCTGCTGGCCAGGCCCAGACCAGGAGCCCGGCCAGCCCCGGGCCCAGGAAACTGATGCTTAGGGAAACCCCGCAGAGAAGACGCCCCCGCTGTTTCCATGCCAACAGTCGGAGATGCAACAGGTGGGCCTGTATGGGTCAAAGGGCAAGGGCCCCTTCTCTTAAAAATCAGCCAAAAAAAGAAAAATTGGCTTCAAACTTTTCCCAAATCCAGGCCGCAGTGCCAAAGCCGTTCCCATCGGGGGGTCCGGGACGCGCGGCGGGAGCTTCGGAATCTGCAGCGGGAGAGTTGGGGGGGCCGCACCTGGGCGCGTGCAGAAAGTGGGTCTGGGGGTCGCTCGCTTCAGGCGGGGGGGGGGGGGAAACGGCAATTCTCCAGCTCTGGGGCTGGAGGGCCTGGGTCTCCCTCGGTCCCGCTGGGGGCTGCGGGAAGGGGCGGCTCTGCAGAAAAGCAAGCCCGCACCCCCCAAAAGGGCGCAGCCAGCAGAGCACAGTCACGTGGGGCGCGGGGTGCAATGTAACGCTTTAGCCTCAGAAGAAACGCCTTAGCCTCAAACACAGGGCTTTTACCCTCAAAACAAGTGTTATTGCCTCCCCGTCGGGGAATCGAACCCCGGTCTCCCGCGTGACAGGCGGGGATACTCACCACTATACTAACGAGGACGGCGCCCTCAGCGCCGCGGCTGCTTAAAGGCTGTGGACACAACCCGGGTCCGGCCGCGCCCTCTTTGGATCTAGTTTGAGCACTTGGGGAACCCAACCCGGCCCTGAGGATTTTCCGCAGAACCTCTTGAACAAAAGACGGTATTTGTTTGGGTTAAAGACGCTTCCAAAAATTAAAAAAATATATATATTAAAAAATTTGGTATGGGACTCTTCATAACCAGCAGTACAGAACAAATGATCTAGCATCTGCCTGTGGGGCAGCCTTGGGTGATGGTGGGAAACTTCGAAATAATGGTGGTGGGAAGGTGTCGTGGGGGTGGGATGGCTGTTGAAATACTGAAGGTGAAATAAAATGAAATTTAATCAAAATTAAAATCAAATTAAAAGTAAATAAATTAAATTAAAAGTAAATAAATTAAAATTATCGTGAACAACTATGAAAATATTTTTAATGAAAAAAATAATGAAAAAATTAAAAATCAGTACGGAAGGGAATATAAGCTAGTTAAGAGAAATGAGCTCTGGATTCTAGGAATACCAGGAGAGGGGGGAATAAAAGGGTGGGGGGGAAAGACACTCCTGGGAGCTATAAAAGCTCAAAACGCGCCCAGTCTCTGGAGAGAGGCTTGTGCTCAGATTCAAGGGGCCCAAAGAGCACAAAGTAGATTCAAACGCCAAAAAACACTGATTGAATATTTAAATTAGACCCCAAAAGACCCCTCCTCCACGTCATCTCAGTAGCGTGCTTTGCATTTCACAATCCATCGCATTCCGGGGCGCCCAGCCCTCACCTCAAACCTTGTTCCTCTTCCAGATTATTTCAGCTCCAATTTCTTCTCTTCCCACCCTAAAAACTTCACCCCACAGGCCGCGGATCCACTTCCCCGGGTTGGTCCAGCCCCAAAGTTCTCCAACAACTGAAACCGGGACGTTGCAACCCACCGAGGAGCTCGTGGGGCGCCGATCAGGGCAGCAAGATGCAAATATCAATGCTTGTCAATCAGTGCAGCAAGATGCAAGTGCCAATCCTTTAAAGGACTGTGCAAATGAGCACAGAAGAGCTTGCCAGGGCGCAGCTGAGCCAGTGCGAGGTGCTGGGAGAGGATCCTCCAAAATAAAATCCAGTGGACGCTCCTGCACTGAAATAAAATAAATAAAGTAGAATAAAACAGAGCTCAACTGCGTTGGCCGGGAATCGAACCCGGGTCAACTGCTTGGAAGGCAGCTATGCTCACCACTATACCACCAACGCCGCTGTCCAAACTCTTGCGACCCTAGCCCAAAAGGCACACGACGAGCCCTTGCAGCATCCTTTGGCTCAGCCGTGCACAGCTACGTGCCACAGGTGCGCTGTGGCGGCGCGCGTTGCGACGGCGCCCTCACGTGGTAGAGCACTGCAACTGCACGCAGGGCGGAAACAGCATTCTGGATTAGGCCGTAAGGGGAAGTCAAGGAAATCAAGGTTTTGGCAGATGTCAGGATGGCCGAGCGGTCTAAGGCGCTGCGTTCAGGTCGCAGTCTCCCCTGGAGGCGTGGGTTCGAATCCCACTCCTGACAGCATAGTGCTTTTTTTATTTTTTATTCTTTATTCACAAAACTTGTTTTTGCTGACAGCACAGTCATAAGGCTTGTGACTCATTTTCATTCACTCCTACAAGGGCGCTCCTGGAGACCTCAGTGTGGATTGGAAATGGGACTTATTCTCCTACAAGGGCGCTCCTGGAGACCTCAGTGTGGATTGGAAATGGGACTTTTTCATTGGTTAATTATTTTCGTTTATTATTTTATTTTAATTATTTAATTATTTTGTTTTATTTCTATTATTTTATTATTTATTAGTTTCTTAGTTATTGGTTTATTATGAATTGGTTTCCTGGGCCGGACGCCGGGCTAATGCAACCAGGACACAGCCAAAACCAAGAATCTCTCCTAACCATAATAAAGTTATTTTTCCTTTCAGACCGCGCTGCCTTTCCCTTTCCTTTACTCGACAATAAAGGAAACTGGACACTGTGCAGTGCACACTGTAGACACTGAGTTGCATCCTTATCCTTTTTATTTATTTATTTTTAGTGGGGAGTTTGGGTTTGGGGGTCATACCTGATGGGCCTGGGGGGTCTATTCCTAGCTCTGTGCTAATCCCGGTGGAGACCAGGGCCCCCAACCTGAGTTTCCCGCATGCAAAGCCTATGCTCGGCCCTTGAATCTTTTTTTTTCTTTTTAGGTGCTGAGCACTTCAGAGCAACTTAGGCACCCAGGACCAGCCCCACCCAGGACCAGAAAACAAGCAAAAACCACGGATCTCCTAAGTGTGCTATGAACTGGCCCGAATCTCCCGACACTTAAGGCTGCAGGATCAGGCTTCGCGTTAACATGAGGTTCCCCCCACCCACTCCTTGCTCGGCTCTAAAGCTACGGGCCCCTTGGGCGCTCCTGCCTTGCTCAGGAGTCCCGGGAGGGAGAGCCGGCCCGGACGCTGCTGGGCTCGGCTGCCAGGGGGCGCTCGCGGCGCCGCTGCGGCGCGCAGGTGGGGCTGCGGCGCTCAGATTTAGAGTATTTCCCGGGTAGCTTAGCGGCAAGGCTTCTGCCTACCACGCGGGAGATCCGGGTTCGCGCACCAGGACCAGTCACTACTTTTTCTTTTTTTTTTTTTTTTTAATTCCTATCTGTTTATTTCTTTTTTTCCTTCCCCAGACTGTGACACTGAAACAAGCCCTGTTTGTCCTTGAAACTGGTGGTCAGGATCCCCTCCCCAGGAGAGAAGCAGGGAAGGTGAGTGCCCGAAATCCAAAAAAACGTTAATGCACCTCCCCGTCGGGGAATCGAACCCCGGTCTCCCGCGTGACAGGCGGGGATACTCACCACTATACTAACGAGGACGGGCCTTGGGAGGATTGCCTTTATCCCGCTGTTGTGTTTTTCCCTGAAAGAGCACCCGGAGGTCCCTGACCCAGGAAATTGCTGCCTTGCTTGGCTTCGCTTTGCTATATGTATTGAATCAAGTAACATTCAACATTCAAATTTTTAAATTCTTGCTGCTGCCTTTGTACGTTCATTATTTATTTGCTACTTTAAATTTTTATTTTTTTAATTTTTAAAAATGGAATCAGTGGGGGCTGGAGCGATAGCACAGCGGGTAGGGTGTTTGCTTTGCACGCGGCTGACCCGGGTTTGATCCCCAGCATCCCTTATGGTCCCCCGAGAACCGACAGGAGTAATTCCTGAGTGCAGAGCCAGGAGTAAACCCTGAGCATCGCGGGGTGTGACCCAAAAAGCAAAAACATTAAAAAAAAAAAAAATTGAGTCAGTGAGATACACAAGTTTGCTCATAATTGGGTTTTAGTTATGTAATTCCCTCCCCCCTTCCTTCGCCTTCATCCCTTCAACAGTGCACATTTCCCACCACCAATGTCCCCAGTTCCCCTGCCCTCTGTGGCAGACACCTTTCTTCTTCTTCTCTCTCTCTCTCTCTCTCTCTCTCTCTCTCTCTCTCTCTCTCTCTCCTTTTGGGCCTTAAGGTTTGCAATCCAGATACTGAAAGGTTATCAGGTATATCCCCCCTTTACCTGCACTCAACATTCATTTCCTATCCAAAATACACATATTTTTAACTGATGCTTTTTTCTTTTTATTTATTTATTTATTTTTAAATAATGCAGGAGTACTGCTATTGATTCAGCCATTGATTAAGCTGATTGAATTGGGCATGAACTCCACCTTACTTTTTTTTATTCAGTATGTTAACTTTATTATTATTATTATTATTATTATTATTATTATTATTATTATTTTATCCCCGTGAGAAGCAGTTACAAAGCTTTCCGGTCTGAGTTTTACTCATACAATGATCGATCACCCAACCCTCCACCAGTGCACATTCTCCACCACCAATGTCCCCAGTATCCCCCCATTCCTCCCTCTACCTCTATGGCAGACAATCTCCCCCATACTCTCTTTTGTATTCTTGTTATGAATAACTGCTGTTTTTTTTTTATTTTAATGAATCATTGTGAGATACTTTTACAGACTCACAGACTTCCATGATTGCATTTCAGTTGCATTGGATGGGTCCTGAAGGACGGGATTGAGGGGTCTGAGACCCTTCCTTCCTGTAGGGCGCTGGGGGCTGGGGGGTCTCAAGCTCAGCCCCCCTGAGCCCAAGACCCATCAGTCAGTCAATGATTTGGCTGCTGGAGAGACGAGCTCGGCCGGGGATGGTCTAAACACAGAAAGGAATCAGCTTAAAGAAGCGCTGGTGCATTTGGCTGATGGGAACATGAGCGGGAAATAGAGGTCCCGGCGTGCGGGGGGCGGGGGCAGAAGCAGGGTAGGGAAGGGAAGGTCTGCAGTGCTGACAAGCCTGTGGGTCACAGAGCTGAAGGGGCCACGGAAGGGGAGATGGGGGTGGAGGGCGGTGGCCAGGTGGGTCCTTAGGTCGTGCCGGAGGGTCTCCCACCCCTTGATGGGGCCAGGAAGGTCGCCTGCAGAGCGCCGCTGTCACCTGCTGCCCAGATGTGGCTGGTGTCAGTTAACAGAGAGGCATAAGGTCCTGCAGGTTCTTGAGAAGGTCGGTGTCTCCTGGTGGGGGTCACTTCTGTCCCCCACATCCCTGGTGCCTCACACTTTTTTCAAAAATTAATTTCTGACTTTTTTTTTTGAGGGGGAGAGGGAGAATGAGATGAGGGTTTGATTCTCAAACAAAACGTTCTATCCAAGCACAACCTAAATCAGTGGACAGCTGGTCCACTTCTCCCCAATCCATAAAAAAGGAAAAAGAAAGCACACATGACCTCCCCGTCGGGGAATCGAACCCCGGTCTCCCGCGTGACAGGCGGGGATACTCACCACTATACTAACGAGGACGGCTGCGTGCGGTCCTGGAGCGGCGTCTCCACCTGCCTCGCCGAGTGCGGACCCCGCTGCTGCTGGCCCGGGAACCGGCTGCGAGCAGGGAGGGGGCCGGGCCAGAGGGCGGGGGACGGTGAGTCCACATCGCTCTCACCAAACTCCAGTGCGGGAAAGGCCGGAGCAGGAGCCCGCGGGGCCCGGGCCCAAGCGTCCTGCCCGACTGACCCCGCAGCGGTGCCCAGGGGGAGATGCAAACTCTGGGACTCAGCCCTGGCCGGCCCAGTGTCCCGGGAGCCAGGTGGCCTTTGGTCTCCAGGACATGCAATAAGGATCTTCCAACCGTTCCCTGGTGGTCTAGTGGTTAGGATTCGGCGCTCTCACCGCCGCGGCCCGGGTTCGATTCCCGGTCAGGGAAGATGAGTTTTTTTTTTTCCTCCAACTTGCAGGACCCTCGTTCTTACGCAAGATCCGCAGTGCCGACCCGCGGCGCTCACATCTCCCACCCGACTGGAGGTCTCCCTGGCTCGTCCAGGCGAGGGTCCGCCACTGGATAAGCTTTTCTAAGGTCCCCCAGCCGTGTCCCCCGCTGGACTAGGGTGCTGGGAGCGCACAGGGGGGCACGCGCGCCAGGAACTGGAAGGTGTAAAATGTGTAAAAAACGTTAAAAAGGAGAGAAGTTGCATGGGCCGGGAATCGAACCCGGGCCTCCCGCGTGGCAGGCGAGAATTCTACCACTGAACCACCCATGCATCCAATCGTGTTCCTACTCGTCCATCCTACGTGTGCCCGCGTCCGGTTGGGAAGCACCCACTACAGGTGCCACCCACTATTAGGCGCCAGTTATCAGGGGGACAGAAATATCCCCACTCCACCGTGCAAAGGAAAAAAAGAAAGGTAGAAAATGTAGATAAAATTAGGCTCTTAAATATCCGCACAGTGCGGGCCTGAAATGGGGTCTGGGCGTCCACGCACAGCTGGAAATTAAAAGATCAGTTTGTTGCACGGGCCGGGAATCGAACCCAGGCCTCCCGGGACACCGGTGGAGGGGACACAGTGGACACTACGTCCTGCGTCTTCTGGACCCAGACCCCATGGGAGGCCAATGTTTAGGGGCTGCACATAGTAAATCTGGTGCACGGTGCGCTGGGGGGAGGAGGCGGGCCACCACCCGACTCTGGGCCCCAAGGCCCCTGGTTCCGTGTTTGTTCATTTCTGGAAATACCCGCAAAACTTCCAAGTCTCCCACATCCCGGGCAGTAAAAGGAGCTGTCAGGAGTGGGATTCGAACCCACGTCCCCAGAGGAGACTGCGACCTGGACGCAGCGCCTTAGACCGCTCGGACATCCTGATGCCGTCCCCGGGCACCTGCGGCCACGTGGACCAGTCAGCGGAGCGCGCGGGGCCAGGCGGGTCCCTCCCACCTGCGCCAAGAGCGTCGCCTCCGCGAATCCGGGGCACTCTCGGCCCAGTACCGGGTTCCCCCTGGGGGACGCGTTCCCTCTCCCGGCCTCGAGGGGCCCCTTCGGGGCTGCAGGACTGGGCAGGTCCATGGCGGAAAGCAGGAGGTTCAGGGGTCAGGTACACACTCCCTGGTGGTCTAGTGGCTAGGATTTGGCGCTTTCACCGCCGTGGCCCGGGTTCGATTCCCGGTCAGGGAAGCTAAGTGTTTTAGTCTGGGGACGCCCCGTCTGCTGGTCTCTGTTTTAGCCTTGACAGGTGTCCAGGGCCCTTGCTCTGCCTCATCTCCCCCAGAAACCTGGACATCTTCCCTCTCCAGGCTGACCCCTGCACCACAGTGACAGCGGGTATCTCATGGGTGACCGCCAGGGTCCCAGCGTCCTGCGTCCACCCCTATAGGGGTGGTCACTCAGACCCCTCCATTTGGGCCCACCTCCTTTGCTTCCTCTGACCAGCTGGTGGCCCTGACTGGCACACATTCATGCAGGAGGCAGTGGCCAGCTCCGTCCACTGGTGGACCTCGTCTTCTTGAAGTTTTTATTATTATTATTTATTATTATTATTAATATTATTAATAATAATAATGCATGACCTGGGGAAGAAATTAGCGGCTCTATTACTCCAACACTGGTCACTCTCCGGGGACCTGCCAGGTACAAAGAGCACCTGAGCCCCCGGACTTGCTGCCTTGCCAGGGAGATTTCTCTGAGGGCGCTGCATGGGGTTCATCTTCAGGGGTTCAAATTGTTGATTCATTTACAAATTGTGCAACCAGTGATGTTCTAGAAGCATGTGTGGTCTGAGATGATTTCCTCATCTGACGGGGCTCCCAGGTGACGCCAGTGAGTGACTGGGTAACGCAGGGGCCAACATCTGGACCCGGCAGCCTGCAGGGCCCCCCAGGCAGCTGTGGTGTGTGTTGCAGGGGACCCTGGACAAAGGAAGCGGCCGCCCAGAGAACTTCAGAGAACTCAGAGCCCCAGAGAGCTTCAGCTCCAGGGGTGGGTACAGCAGGATTTGTGAGCCAGAAACTTCATTCTGATCGTCTCGGGTCAGGGGGGAGAGCGGGAAGGCTTGGGGGGGAAGCCAGGCCCTGGGCATCCCCGGAGCCCCATGTCCTGTGCCCCGCGGTACACCCCGCCCCCAAGTGCAAAACAAGCCATTTCTGTTTACCACATCCTAATTTTTATTTTAATGTGTTGTACTGCAAATAGTTCTTGGCTCTGTTTTTCTGCAACCAAGCCATTCCGAGTAGCTACATTTTCAGTTTTATCCTAACGGACCCCCACTTCAAATGACTCTTGGCATTTTTTTTTTTTTTTTTTTGCTTTTTGGGCTCCCACCTGGCAGGGGGCCCATATGGGATGCTGGGGATCAAACCCGGGAGCTCTTGGCTTTAGTTTGTTCTGCAACCATGATTCTATTTTCACTGCCTGAAAGAAAACAAACAAACAACTTTCTTTTCCCATTTATTTTCAGTCCTACCATGGTTCACCCCCTCTCGGAGAGCCCGGCAAGCTACCGAGAGTATCTCGCCCGCACGGCAGAGCCTGGCAAGCTACCTGTGGCGTATTGGATATGCCAAAAATAGTCACAATAAGTCTCGCAAGTGAAAGACGTTACTGGTGCCCACTCGAGCAAATCAATGAGCAACAAGATTTAGAGACCGTGATTCACGGTATTCTTAGGGAGAGAGTTTCACGCGTTCCCCGTTCCAGTACTGCAACCCTCCACAGCCACATTTTGTTTTTAAAAAAGATGAGCCAAGCGAGAAGGTCGTTTTTTTTCTTCTTTTTTTTTGGGTCACACCCAGCAATGCACAGGGGTTACTCCTGGCTCTACACTCAGGAATTACTCCTAGCGGAGTAACGCCCTACCCCTACCCGCTGTGCTATCGCTCCAGCCCCAAAGGTCGTTGTTTTTTTTTTAATTTTTTTTTTCTTTTTTGGGTCACACCCGGCGATGCTCAGGGGTTACTCCTGGCTTTGCACTCAGGAATTACTCCTGGCGGTACTTGGGGGACCATATGGGATGCCGGGGATCGAGCCCGGGTCGGCCGCATGCAAGGCAAACGCCCTCCCGCTGTGCTATCGCTCCGGCCCCCCAAAGGTCGTTTTTAAGACCCCATCTAACCCCGTCTCCCCCGCTGCCCCCGTCTCCGTCAGTAGGAGGGAGGCGGATCTGTGCACAGCGCCAGCGCGAGACGCGAGACGGAGCGCACAGATGTGCCCGTGGCAGTGGCACGTTGGCTGCACGTTTAGTCCAAGGCGGCCACGGGCAGTGGGTATCCGTCCTGCAGCCGTGCCCTCTGCGCTGCCCGGCTGGCCAGGGCTAGCGATGGCCACAGGAGAACGGACAAAGCTGCTTCTTCCCCAAAGAACCGAGCATGGGGTCCTAGGTGCCCTCTGCTCGGACCCACAGACGCCCCCAAGACGGTCGCGTTCTGTGGCCCTGGGGGGCGCCAGGCTCCAGGAGCTGCCAGACATGAAGCTGACCACTGTCCTCGTTAGTACGGTGGTGAGTATCCCCGCCTGTCATTAAGGTAAAAATGTGCTATTTTGGGCCTGGAGCGATAGCACAGGGGGGAGGGCGTTTGCCTTGCACGCGGCTGACCCAGGTTCGATTCCCAGCATCCCATAAGGGTCCTCTGAGCACCGCCAGGGGTGATTCCTGAGTGCAGAGCCAGGAGTAACCCCTGTGCATCGCCAGGTGTGGACCCCCCCCAAAAAAAAAAGTGCCATCTGGGAGACCGGGGTTCGATTCCCTGAGGGGAGGTACGAGTAATTTTTTACATTTTCTTCCTTTTTTTTTTTTTTAAGGCAGTTTCTGTTCTAGGACCCGCAGCTGCCCACATAGGCGCAGGGCACCGGGTCGAGGTGGGGGACCCCAGATCTGGGCCAGCAACAGCAGAGGTGGCGGGGCAGCGCCCAGGGGATGCTCGGGCTGAAGCTAGGTACACTCCCAGGTGGTCTAGTGGTTAGGATTCTTCAGTGCTCTCACCGCCGTGGGGCCTGGGTTCAATTCCCGGTTAGGGAAAGAAGCGCTGGTAGAAATAAACCTTATACTTCATTCCGAGCAAGTGAACTTACTCAGGTGTTATCAGGTGTTAAGAGACTCTTTCCTACACCTCTCGAACCTGCACGATTGCCACAATCTCTCCAGGAATGGCATCCTGTGAGAATATTGACTGTGGACCCAACTGCTGCTGGTAATGTTCGTCCAATAATGCACCATCCGCCAAGTCGAATGGAGGACTTAGAGGCACCGTGGGGGGCGTTGGCAGATGATCTACAAATTCTTTGTGAGCAAAATGGAGAAGAGGTTTCTCCAGAAATGTTAACTTTCTATGAAGCTCTGTCACAAAGAACAAGTCTTGGAAGATCACAGGGCAGTGTTCCAGGAATCATCTATTTGATGGCTATAAGATGAAAAAGCTCTCCTAGAGATGACAGAAGAAGTGGACCATGATGTCGATTCATGCGCTACATAACTTGAAGCTATTCTTGAGCAAAAAAAAAATTAGATATTTTAACTGAATTACAGGATAAAATGCAGTCTCCTGCCCCCCCCCCCCCGCGCCTGGCTATCTTCACTAGGGTCCCTGGGAGGGGGCAGGTTGAGTTTCCCTCCCTGCCCCAAGCAAAACCCTGACAGCCGAAGACCTCCAGAACCCAGCCACAGCCATGCTCAAGGTCCTCTCCACACGCTCGGACAAGCCTCATGCATGAAGGAACCGGCAGAGGAACCCAGATGTGCGGGACCTGGGGCTGAGATCTCCAAGCCTGCTCGGATCGGGACTGGGCCTCCTCCCCCCACAACCCCATTTTCCAGTAGCTTGGCAGCCACACCCACAAAATGCACCCGGTGTCATGTAATCCCATCGATGGCCAAAACCTAGAGACTATAAAACAAAGCTCCCAGAAGATCTTATAGCCTAGTTCTCCCTCTCAGAGAACCCAGCAAGCTACTGAGAGTATCCTGCCTGCATGGCAGAGCCTGGCAAGCTCCCCATGGCATATTCGATATGCCAAAAACAGTAACAATGATGGGTCTCATTCCCCTGACCCTGAATGAGCCTCCAATGCGGCACCTTTGGGAAGGACGAGTAAAGAGAGGCTGCTAAAATCTCAGGGCTAGGACGAATGGAGACTTTACTGGCACCCGCTTGAGCAAATTGATGAACAACAGGATAACAGTGGCAGTGATAGAGTGATACGGGATAAAGTGAAATCTTTCCATACAGCCCTACAAGAGGAAGAACAGCCAGCAAGCAAATCAACCCGAAGACAGCCCTGGCCCTTAGAATTGGTATTTGCTGCAAAAGGATCCCCAGAACCCTCACTCCTGTCGCGTACAATGGGTTAGCGTAAGGGCCATTGGGAAGCTTGAAATTTTAAGTGTTGATGGAAAATGTCTTGTCCCAACACCTGAACGACATTTCAATTTTGTGAAACACTCCCTTTGCCTGCAAAATGCTCCTAGTCCAGGAGCCACAACCAAGATATGGGAATATTGAAATATTTTGTTTCATTTACCCAAAGAGTCATTTACTTTTGGAAATCTTTGCCAACTTTATTTTCTATGTAATGAAGTAAGATTGTGGAACCTTGCATGCGGCTGACCCCCGTTCGATTCCCAGAATTGCATGAGAATTCCAGCATCCCATGGTCCCCTGCGCACCGCCAGGAGTAACCCCTGTGCCCCGCCGGGTGTGACCAAAAAAGCTAAAAATAATAATAATAATTTAAAAATAAAATCATACAAAGTTGATTATAATTTTCTTAGCATTTCTTTGTAAAAAACTAAATTATAAACTAGTAGGTGTATAATAAAGAGTAATTAAATTAAAAAAAAAAAAGAGGGGGTGGAAAAGACACTCCTTGTGGATTTAAAAGCTCAAAACGTACCCAGTCTCTGGAGAGAGGGTTGTGCACAGATTCAAGGGGACACCAAAGAGCACAAACAAAGTAGATTCAAACAAACAAACAAACAAAAAACACTGATTATGATTAAATCTTCAAATTAGACCCCAAAAGACCACTCCCCAACGTCATCTCAGCAGCATGCATTCCAGGGCGCCCCGCGCTCACCTCAAACCGTGTTCCACTTCCAGATTATTTCAGCTCCAATTTCTTCTCTTTCCTTCCTAAAAACTCCACCGCGGACGCCGCGGATCCTCTTTCCCCGGTTGGTCCAGCCTCCGAATTCTTCAGCAGCTGAAACCGGCAAGTTGCAACCTACCGAGGAGCTCGAGGGGCGCTGATCAGGGCAGCAAGATGCAAATATCAATCAGTGGAACAAGATGCAAGTGTCAATCATTTAAACAGGGTGCAAACGTCAATCAGTGCAGCAAGATGCAAGTGCCAATCAGTTAAAGAACAGTGCAAATGTCAGGAGCACTTCTCAGCTTGCCAGGGCGCAGTTGAATCAGCGCGGGGTCCCGGGAGAAGATCCCCCAAAAATAAAGTCCAACGGATTCTCTTTTTTTTTTTATTAGAAATAATATATTTCCATTTCTAATGCAAAACATTATTTCCGTAGCATCTTAGTTCTGACTTTCTGGCTTTAATATATATATATATATATTTTATTAGTTTATTTTTAATTAGAGAGTCATCGTGAGGGTACAGTTACAGATCCATACATCTTTGTGCTCATGTTTCCCCCATACAAAGTTCGATAACCCATCCCTTCACCAGTGCCCATTCTCCACCACCAGTAAACCCAACATCCCTCCCCCCCTCCCCAGTCCCGTCTCCCCCCACCCCACCCTGCCACTATGGCAGGGAATTCCCTTTTGTTCTCTCTCTCTGATTAGGTGTTGTGGTTTGCAATAAAGGTGTTGAGTGGCCATTGTGTTCAGTCTCTAGTCTGTATTCGGCCCGCATCACCCTTCCCCCACATGACCTCCAATCACATTTTACTTGGTGGTCCCTTCCCTGAGTTACCCAGAATGAGAGACCAGTCTCCAAGCCATGGAGACAATCTCCTGGTACTTATTTCTACTATTCTTGGGCGTTAGTCTTATAGTCTATTATTCTATATTCCACAGATGAGTGCAATCTTTCTATGTCTGTCTCTCTCTTTCTGACTCATTTCACTTAGCATGATACTTTCCATGACCAACGGATTCTCTTGAGCTGAATATTAAAAGCGGGATAGAAAAGTTTAAACAGATGCGTTGGCCGGGAATCAAACCCGAGTCAAATGCTTGGGAGGCAGCTATGCTCACCACTATACCACTAACGCAGCCGTGCAAGGAGTCTGCGCTTCGTCCTAAAAGGCAGCGAGCATTCGGCCCGCAGCGCGGCAACGGAGTATCCTCTGGCCCAGCCAGGTGATGGATGGGCAGCTACGCGCCACAGGTGCCCTGCGACGGCGCGCGCGGCTCCGGCGCCCTCACGTGGTGGAGAGCGGCAACTGCACGCGGAGGGGGAACGCAGCGCCCCGGATTTGCCTGTAAGGGAAGTCAAGGAAACTAAACCTAGTGCGTGCCAGTGTGGCCAAGTGGTCTAAGGTGTGACGTTCAAGTCATAGTCTCTCCCGTGGGCGGAGGTTCAAACCCTGCTTCTTGCGGTGTAGTATATGCATTTTTTTATTCTTTATTCATAAAACTTGTTTTTGCGGGCAACACACAGTCATAAGGCTTGTGACTCATATTCATTCACTCCTACTGTGGGCGCTCATGGAGGCCTCAGTGTGGATTGGAAATGAGTCTTATTTATTGGTTTATTATTTTATTGTCTTAAATTTTAATTTAATTTAATTTAATTTAATTTTTTTTTTTTAGGTGCTGAGCACTTCAGAGCAATTTAGGCATCCAGGACCAGCCCCACCCAGGACCAGAAAACAAGCAAAAACCACAGATCCCCTAAGTGTGCTATGAACTGGCCCGAATCTCCCAACACTTAAGGCTGCAGGATCAGGCTTCGCGTTAACATGAGGTTCCCCCCACCCACTCCTTGCTCGGGTAAAGCTTCGGCCCCTTGGGCGCTCCTGCAGTGCCCAGAGGTCCCGGGAGCGCCGGCCCCGGGCGATGCAGGGCTCGGCCGCCAGGGGGCACTCGCGGCGCAGCTACAGCGCACAGATGAGGCTGCACTCACATCTTCTTTAGATTTCCCGGATAGCTTATCGGTAAGGCGCTTGCCTATCACGTGGGAGATCAGAGTTCGCGTCCTGTGTCTGGTTGTTATTATTATTATTTTTTTTTCCAAATTCCTGTCAGATTATTTCTTTTTTTCTCCCCAGACTGTAACACCGAAACAAGTCCAGTTTGGACTGGAACCTCGTGCTCAGGATCTCCTCCCCAGGAGAGAAGCAGAGAAGGTGAGTCCCTGAAATAAAAAAAAAATTCGTGCACCTCCCCGTCGGGGAATCGAACCCCGGTCTCCCGCGTGACAGGCGGGGATACTCACCACTATACTAACGAGGACTGGACACGGCTAGGATCGCCTTTATCTCGCTGTTGTGTTTCTACACTAAAACACCTGGTGGTCCCTGACCCAGGAAATTGCTGCCTTGCTTTGCTTCGCTTTTATTTCTTGAATTAATTAATATTTAATTTTTTAAAATTCTTTATGCTGCCTTTATACATTCAATTTTATTTGCTACTTTAAATATATATTTTTTTAATTTTAAAAAATTGAATCAGTGAGATACACAGTTACAAGTTTGTCCATGATTGGGTTTTAGTTATATAATTCCCCCCTCCCTTCCTTCACCTTCACCTTTTTGCTTTTTTTCTGCACATTTCCCACCACCAATGTCCCCAGTTTCCCTCCTATCCCCTCCCCTCTGTGGCAGACACCTCTCTCTCTCTCTCTCTCTCTCTCTCTCTCTCTCTCCAAGAGAGAGGTTTGCAATCCAGATACAGAAAGGTTATCAAGTGTACCCCATTTTACCTACTTTCAATATTCACTTCCTATCCAAAATATACATAGTTTTGGTTGTTTTTTTTTTTTTTTTTTTTTTGCTTTTTGGGTCACACCCGGCGATGCTCAGGGCTCACTGCTGGCTCTGCACTCAGGAATTACCACTGGCAGTGCTCAGGGAACCCTATGGGATGCTGGGAATCGAACCCAGGTTGGCCGCATGCAAGGCAAACACCCTCCTCGCTGTGCTATCTCTCCAATTCTACTACACATAGATTTTTAACTGCTGCTTTTCTTTTTCTTTCTTTCTTTCTTTCTTTCTTTCTTTCTTTCTTTCTTTCTTTCTTTCTTTCTTTCTTTCTTTCTTTCTTTTTAAATAATGTAGGAGTAGTGCCATTTATTCAGCCATTGATTAAGCTGATTGAATTGGGCATGAACTCCACATTACTTTTTTTTTATTCAGTATGTTAATTCTATTATTTCTATTATTATATTTTTATACCTGTGAGAGGCAGTTACAAAGCTTTCCGGCTTGAATTTCAGTCACACAATGATCGATCACCCAACCCTCCACCAGTGCACATTCCCCACTACCAAGGTCCCCAGTATCCCCCCATCCCTCCCCTCCCCCTGCCTCTATGGCAGACAGTCTCCCCCATACTCTCTTTTGTATGTTATGTTTGTTATGAATAACTGCTCATTTTTTATTTTAATGAGATACATTTACAGACTTACAGACTTTCATGATTGCATTTCAAACAATGTTCAATTATTATTGTTATTATTATTATTATTTTGCTTTTTTGAGGGGGGGTCACACCCAGCAATGCTGCTACTCCTGGCTCTGCACTCAGGAATTACTCCTGGTGGGGCTCAGGGGACCCTATGGGATGCTGGAAATCGAACCCGGGTCAGCCACGTGCAAGGCAAACGCCCTCCCCGCTGTGGTATTACTCTAGCCCCGCATAAACTTTTTAAAACTCACAAAATCAGTCTTTAAAAGAGATAAGAAAACAGAGTGTTTGTTTGTTCGTTTCAATTTTGGGCCCCAGCACCCAGAGGTGCCAAGACTGAAGGGCAGGACCCTGTGTGCAAACCGTGCACTCACACCCTTTGAGCATTCTGCTTGTCCCTAGAAAATTAAAATAAATGAAACCAAAAATATATATAAAATAAATAAACAGGTGGACATAAAAGAGGAGATCAAACTGTCAATTTAGACACCCAGGACCAGAAAAAAAGTGAGTGGATCATTTTCTTTTTCTTCTTGGATGGGTCCTGGAGGACGGGATGGAGGGGTCTGAGACCCTTCCTTCCTGTAGGGCGCTGGGGGGGTCTCAAGCTCAGCCCCCCTGAGGCCAAGACCCATCAGTCAGTCAATGATTTGGCTGCTGGAGAGACGAGCTCGGCCGGGGATGGTCTAAACACAGAAAGGAATCAGCTTAAAGAAGCGCTGGTGCATTTGGCTGATGGGAACATGAGCGGGAAATAGAGGTCCCGGCGTGCGGGGGGCGGGGGCAGAAGCAGGGTAGGGAAGGGAAGGTCTGCAGTGCTGACAAGCCTGTGGGTCACAGAGCTGAAGGGGCCATGGGAGGGGAGATGGGGGGTGGCGGGTGGTGGTCCTGCCAGGCCTCCCACCCCTTGATGGGCGGGGGGAGGTGCCACATCCCGGGGCCCCCGACGTGGGTGGTTTCAGTTGCGGGAGAGGCAGAGGGCCCTGCGGCTTCCTGAGAAGGTCAGGGGGGCTCGGGAGCACCACGGCCGCAGCAAGACACTCTCAGAGGCGGTGTTGGCTGTTCTGTGGGCGTAGAACAGTCCCCAGACTGGGAAGAAACAGGACAAAGGAAAATCAGGAGACAGATCCCTGCGTGGGGGGGAGACGGGAGGGAGCCTGGGGGCGGGAGTCTTTGGCAGGGCCAGGCTCACAGAACAGAACACGATGAAGAGTGATCGAGTGTTTCTCTGGCATCTGGAGACGGGTGTGGGGGCACGGAGGGGACAGGAGGGGACAGGAGGGGACACAGCCTCGGGCAGACACCCAGCAAGACAGAGGTTGGGGGGAGGGAAAGGGGAAGATGAGGTGGTTGTTTTCTCGAGTGTTCTGTGGTGTGACACGCACCAGCTGACATTGGGGGCCCCGGGGGTCATGGGGAACCCCACACTTCCTCCCCACGACAGCAAAATCTGTCCCTGGTCTGCTGGTGACCACATCCCGCGTCTGCTCATGACCACACCCCCTGGGCCCTCGGATTTCCCAATCCCTCATAGGTCAGCAGACAGGAACCAGATCAAGTGGACACTGGGCTCAAACAGCTCTCCGAGGGGGGCTCCCAGGCAAGTGTCCACCACCCTCACTGTCCAGTGCCCAGGACAATGCCCCAGGATAGGGCTGCGGTGACAGGCCATGGGACACCTGGCCACGAGTCCTCATTCTGTGGCTCAGGCAGTGTTTTGACCTCAGGGTACAGGGTGGGACACAGCAGGCCCCTGGTCAGGGGGTCAAGCGAGTGGACAGGAAGGCCCAGGGGTGCGGGGGAGGCCGCTGTTACCCTCTGGTCCCTGCGCAGATGCAGTCATGCGTGGTCATGCGTCCCGAGCGTCCCGGCTCCAGCTGGTCCCCTGCCCCTCAGGTCTCTGTGCACGGAGAGATACAGCCCCGTGTCCGCGGCCAGGAGCAGGGCAGTGGCCAGGCAGAGAATTAGGTGGACCTTAGGCAGGGAGCCTATTGGGGAACGGATGGAAATGAGGGTTATTTTGGGGAGGGGACCAGGGTGAGCCCTCCCCCCTCCCCCTCTCCTCTGCCTGGAGTGATGGCTGTTTTGGTGTTTTTTTTTAAAAAAAAAATGGGTCACACCCGGCGATTCTCAAGGCTGACTCCTGGCTCTGCACTCAGGAATCACTTCTGGTGGTGCTCGGGGGACCCTATGGGATGTTGGGGATCGAACCCGGGTCGGCCCCATGCAAGGCAATCACCTCCCCCCTAGACTGTCCTCCTGGCCCCATTTATATTCTTATTTTAAGCCAGGAAAGTGCGAGATGAGGCTGGGGAGATTCAGCGGGCCTGGAGCAGGCTTTGCGCTGCCGGGAGGGACCCCCGAGCACCAAGCCAGGAGCAGCTCCCAGGCACAGCCAGGTGTGGCCGAAAAACAAAAAGGAGCGTCAAGCATAGCACTGTGTTTTCTCTTGTTGGGGGGTCACAGCTGGAGGTGTGCCGGAGGTTACTCCTGGTTCTGTGCTCAGGGCAGCCCATGAGATGGCGAGACCACATGTAAGGCAAACGCCCCTTGGGCCGTACACACTCTGGCCCCTGGGTAATGGGTTTTAAGAGCCGAAAGCTTTGGGGCTGGAGCGATAGCACAGTGGGTAGGGCGTTTGCCCCGTGAGCACCGCCAGGAGTGATTCCTGAGTGCAGAGCCAGGAGTAACCCCTGTGCATCGCCAGGTGTGACCCAAAAAGAAAAAAGAAAAAAAAAAGAGCAGAAAGCGTTGCCCGGCTGAGTTCAGGCCACCAGCAGGCTGGCCTTCTAGGGACACCCCAACTCTGCCCCGCCAAGAAATCCCTGCCAGCCTCTGCCACAGGGTGCCCACCCACAGAGTGCCCACCACAGGGTGCCCGCCCACAGGGTGCCCGCCCATTGGTCCGGCCGCTCCGGGAGCCCAGTCACAGGGAAGGAGGGTTCTGGGGGGTCCCTCAGTTTCAGAAATATCCTCTGCAGTTTCCTTGTGATATTTCCTCGACCAGGTGCTTCTAGAAGTTTCTCATGTCCATGGAGAGGAGAGCAGGGGAGTAGAACGCCCACCCCTGCCCCCTCCTGCAGCCTCCCGGCAGTGCTGGGGGGGTGCAAAGCCGTGGGAACTTGTTGGGGACTGCTCAGGACCCTGAACAAAAGAGGACCCCGAAACCTTTACCCTGGACAAACCGGAAAATTCCATTACCAGCTTTGCTTGACCTGAGGCACAGGTGCCCTTGTGACAAAGGAAATAGCCAAACTCAAGAGGTAAAAGTAGCCCAGGGCAGTTAACTAAGAGACCCCATAAAGCCCTAAAGTAGAATACCTTCCTCTACCTTGTGCCTTCCTCCTGCCAGATGCTCCTGCCAGATAAACCCTTGCCTTCCTCTCCCCACTATTTCTCAATCTACTCTTGAAGAATGTTGTAAGCCCACCTAATACACCCCGAACCTTTCCTTATTTGGTCTGAGAAGACACTTCCCTGATGATTGACAACTTATGTACCAACCCCCTGCTAAGAAAAGTATAAAGCCAGCGTGGCAGTTAATAAAGTTGCCCTTGATCGGCATGTGTCGTCTTGGGCCCCCTATTTATTATCCTCACTAGTTTTATTTCAGGTCGGAACCGCTCACAGAACCCACCCAATTAGGAGCGCTTTCCACTGTTGTCTCTCCGCGGGCCAGAGAGATCTCCAGGGGAACGCGCAGGAACTAAACCAGGGACCCCCCCCCCATAACTCTCTGGGCCCAGGGTCGGGGCCAGTTTATAAAGTGAGAGTGTGGGGGTGTTGGAGCACAGCGGGTAGGGCGTTGCCTTGCACGCGGCCGACCCGGGTTCGATTCCCAGCATCCCATAGGGTCCCCTGAGCGCAGAGCCAGGAACAACCCCTGTGCATCGCCGGGTGTGACCCAAAAAGCAAAAAAAAAAAAAAAAAAAAAGTGAGAGCTGGGGTCTGTCTGCTGGACAGGCTGGGGACCTCAGCGGCCACTCAGGGGAGCAGGTCCCTCCCGCCCACACCCCCTCCCGCCACCATGCCCCCTACCCAGGCCGGAAGTGTCTGGGTGGCGTCCTCGGACAGAGATGGCCACGGGCCCCGAGGAGTGGACCGCCCTCCCGATGAAGCCCCGACAGTGGTACTGGCCGCCGTGGCTGGTGTTGGCCCGTGGGATGGAAAAGTTCCGGTTCCCGGGGGAAAAACCCTTGGCGACGCCATCCTGGAAGAAGGTGATCTTGACCAGAGGCTTGTTCCTCCAGCTGTGGCACCTCAGCACGATGGGGTCCCCCTCCCAGAACTCCAGCGCGGGGGTCTGCACCAGCAGCCAGTCTGGAGGGACACGGAGAGGGGACATGAGGCCCGGGAGGGGAAGGACAGGCATGACCAGAACGTGCCAAGGGGACGCAGAGAAGCTGAGGAAGTGACCCCCACCGGGGTTGGTCCCAGCCCCTCCCCAGAGCACTGCTGGCCACCCGGGGTGGACCCCGAAATGCCCAGGGCTGCGGGGGGCTTTTGCTCAGAATCAAGGGGCCCCACTGACCCGAGACCACGGCCAGCCGCACGGGGTCGCTGAGGCGGCTGTGGTCAGTCCGGCAGCTGTAGTCCCCGCTGGCCTCGCTGGTGGCCCGGAAACTCAGGTTGTGCTGCCCCTCGGCGGCCACGGAGCTGCCGTTGTGGAGCCAGTGGGTGTCGGAGTCCCCCTGGCCTCGGGGGCCCTGGCAGTGCAGCGTCACCTGGTCCTCCTGGAGCACGTTGATCCAGGGCGGGTCCAGGGTCACCTCGGCCTTGGGGAGCTCTGCGGTGGGGGCGGGGGAGCCCAGGAACCCAGAGGCACCCCCAAGGGGACGGAGCCCCCGGTTAGGAGGCGTGAGAGGGACCAGCCAGGGCGGAGAGGGACTGCGAAGTTGGGGTTCACCCTGGAGAACCCCCGATCCAAGGCTTTGGGGGGGCATCCTGGAAGGGGAAGGTTCTGTCCCCCCCAAATCAGGGTGTCTGCCCAGGGGGCCCCGGGGAACTGACCACTCACCAGCCCGGTCATCTGCAGAGGCTGAGGAGAGAGGAGCGAGAAGGCAGAGAGCAGGGCTGGGGGCTGGCCCCCACACCCACCACATGCCCCCGGGGTCACAGCCAGAGCGACCCTCTCTCACCCTGCAGCAGCCAGACGGTCAGCAGAGGAAGTAGCCACAGCCTTGAGGACCCCATGGCCGGGGCGGCCCGGAGCAGCCTCTGAACGCCCCGGGGTTTCGGGAGAGGCGCTTCGAAAAGCAGAAGGAAACGGTTGCATCTTCGCCGACGGCTTCGTTCCTCAGCGGGGCTGGCCCTGCAGGCCGTGCCCTCCCCGGGGCGGTCAGGGGCAGTGCTAAGTGTCACCAGATGTCCACCCAGTCACCCTTGATGGCCCCCACGGGAACCCTCAGGCCCCTCCCCTTCTCCTTCCTGCCCACCCCTCGTCTCTGCCTTTCTCAGAAAACAGGGGTTTCTCACCCCTCTCCAAGCCTCAGCACCCTTTTTCCCCACTCAGGGTCCCATACACCCCACTCTGCAAACTGTTCCCATTCTGAGTTTTCCTCCTGATCATTTTTCATTGTTATTGTTTTGGGGCCACACCCAGCAGTGCTCGGGGGTTATTCCTAGCTCTGTGCTCAGGGATCCTTCCTGGCGGGTTCTGGAGGCCACACGGGCAGGGGTGGTGGGATCAGACCCCATTCAATATTGTAGAGCGAGGCTCATATTAGAAATAAACGTTTCAGGGCTGGAGGAATAGCACAGAGGGTAGGGTGTTTGCCTTGCACACAGTCGACCCAGGTTCGGTTCCCAGCATCCCATTTCGTCCCCTGAGCACTGCCAGGGGTAATTCCTAAGTGCAGAGCTAGGAGTAACCCCTGTGCATCGCAGGGTGTGACGCAAAGAAAAGAAAAAGAAATAAACATTTGAGGGTGATCTGCATGTCATCCGTTCAGCATAATTTAGACCCAGAATTTCAAGATTCTGTTTTCTTTTCTCAACTCTGTCTCTCTCTCTCTCACTGTTTCAGACATTTTTGTGTGACTCTTGGCTTGTGGAAAACAAGTCGTGTCTACAATCAAGAACACCCAATCCCTAAAGCTGATTTTCTTAACTTGCTGGGTCCATGCGGCCGTGTTCGCGGGGGACTCTGCAAGGCCGAGTGCCCAGTGGTGCCTACCCGCTGCCAGAGTGCTCAGCACTTCAGAATTTGACCCCGTGAATTTCCCGGGGTTTTGATCCCACACATTTCCCATTGATTTCACTCCCTGTTTATCTACTCTTTTAGGCCCCCAGACCCTGAGGGGCTCGAGAGTCCCACCCCTCAGTCCAGGCCCCTCCCTTCCTCCTAACACCTGCCCCAAACACAAACGTTTTCAAGCGCAAATAAATCGATTTGAGGAAACCCCAGGATCGGGGTTCTGAATGCTCGCTTCTCGCGGGACCTAGCGAGGGAATCTCATGTGGGTGAAACTCAGGCACGAGAAAGGAAAATGTACAGGGACAAGCAGTACATGACCCCACTCATGACCCCAAACCCAACCAGAAGACTGGCAGACATTTCTGCAGAGGCCCAGTTTTTGTTTTTGTTTTTCTTTTTTGGGTCACACCTCGTGATGCACAGGGGTCACTCCTGGCTCTGCACTCAGGAATCACTCCTGGTGGTGCTCAAGGGACCGTGTCGGATGCTGGGAATCAAATCCGGGTTGGCCGTGTGCAAGGCAAACGCCCTCCCCGCTGTGCTATCGCTCCAGCCCCCAGAGGCCCAGTTTGACGAGGGTCCGAAGGGATGCTGCAGACCTCAGCTCCATCCCAAGCATCCCACGTGGCCCCCGATGCACTGCCAGGAGTAAGGAAGCCCTGAGCATCGCTGGGGGTGGCAAATAGATAAATAAAATATAAAAATAAAGTTAAAGAAAAATCCTGCTTCTGTTTCAAAATTTGAATTTGGCATGAGTTGAGTGGTAAGTTTCTATTTTACACAAACACAGATACACACATACACTCATTCCACACACAGACACATACAGACAGACACAGACACATAGAGACACACAGAGACACACATCGATACATACACAGACACTCACAACACACAGACACACAGAAACATACAGACACAGAGACACACAAACACAGAGACACACAACACACACAGACACAGACACACACAATACACACACGCAGAAACACAGACACATACAGAGACACATAGAAACACACAGAGACACACAGAAACACACACAGACACAGAGACACACAGACACACACAGAGAAACATACAGAGACACATAGAAACACATACAGACACACAGACACACAACACACACAGACACGCAGAGAAACATACAGAGACACACAGAAATACACACAGACACACACAGAGAAACATGCAGACACACAGAAACACAGACACATACACACATATACATACAAAGACACATAGACACACAAATACACACAGATACACACACACAACAGACACACAGACACACAGACACATACAGAGACACACAGACATAGACACACACAGAGCGGGGGAGGGCTATGCTGTGTGACATCAGGGAACACTGGCTTGTCTGCTGACCCAGAGCTTAGGAAGCAGAAGGCGGGGGCGGGAAGTCCGGGCGGCTCCCGGGCGTGGGTGTCCTTGGCCCAAAGACAGAGCCGGGACCCCACGTGGACGCGCCCGCACGCTCAGGCTCCGGCGCGTCCACTGCGGCAGTTGCGAGCAGGAGGTGTCAGGATGGCCGAGCGGTCTAAGGCGCTGCGTTCAGGTCGCAGTCTCCCCTGGAGGCGTGGGTTCGAATCCCACTCCTGACAGACTTGCATTTTGCTCCCCATTCAGGAATGCTCTAGGCCCCTTTACGCCCACCCACCTCTCGTGGCCGCTGAGCCAGGGTCCAGCAGGCGGCCAGCGCCCTGGTATGTGAGAGCGCGGCGCGCAGGGCCACCCCGGCTCTGCATCTGCCCAGATCCCAGTTTCTTGCTGGATACAGGAGGGGCCCGCGCGTCCTGCCCGTGGGATTCGGAGCGGGGAAGCCCGCGGGGGGCGGTTAGGTCATGAATGGTCATAAATGTCCAGGTGCAGTCGGGGAACAGCTTGCCCACCCCCAGGAGGACGCGAGTTACCCAAACAGGGGTGCACGTAGGACACACGAGCAAACATCAAAATAGATGCATGGGTGGTTCAGTGGTAGAATTCTCGCCTGCCACGCGGGAGGCCCGGGTTCGATTCCCGGCCCATGCAACGCGCCTTTTCTTTCTTTTTTTCTTATTTGTTTCCACCCCGGACACTGGAAAATACCCGTTCCCGGCCGGAGTCACTGATGATGCCCCGCGCCAGGAGCAAGGAGAAGCGTCGCTATTTTGGTGGTGGGTGTCTAGGAAGAGAAAAAGGAAACGCTGAGGCTGAGGTTGCGCAAGCGGGGCGGGGGGTGCGCGCGGAGGTCAGGGTCGCGTTGTGGGGAAAAGGAAACGTGCCAAAATACTTGGCTTCCCTGACCGGGAATCGAACCCGGACCGCGGCGGTGAGAGCGCCGAATCCTAACCACTAGACCACCAGGGAGCGCGCTGATCTGGGCCCGCGCGCCCAGATGGACGCTGCGCCCCGCGCCCCGGCCCGCGCGCTCAGCCGGAGTCCCCGGCGGCCTGTGTCCGCGCCCTGGTACCCGCGTCCCCGTGTCCAGCCGTCCCCGTGTCCCCAAGCCCCGCGTCCTGGAACGCGGCTCTGGCCCGCCCAGGAGCGGCCGCTGCGCGCAGGGCGCACGCGGTGGTGGCGGTGGGGGAACCCGCCTGTCCCCGCGCGCTCCGCGGGCCGCTCCGAGTGGCCGGAGGCCCCCGGGGGCGGCGTCAGGATGGCCGAGCGGTCTAAGGCGCTGCGTTCAGGTCGCAGTCTCCCCTGGAGACGTGGGTTCGAATCCCACTCCTGACACGGTTTTCTTTTGCCCGGTCCGGGTCCACCTGAACTCTTGCTGCGGGCGCAGCTGGCGACCCCGACACCCCTCGGCCGGGGTCGCTCCTGGTGCTTCTTAGAGACGCCTCAACGCCTCTGGGGACCCTGATGCCCCGGGAGCAGCTGGACCCTCGAGCTCTCGAGGCCAACTGGGGTGGGAGATGTGAGCGGCGGCGGGTCGGGCAAGCCCGCACCGAGTGTCCACCCGTCCACTGACCTCGCCCCCAACGCGACCTCCCACCCCCACTCGGACCCGGGGATCCCCGCGGGGATGCGGCGTTTCGGCCGTCCCTACCCGGGCGCGTTTCCAGCCGGAGGCCCGGGACACGCACCGGGATGATGCTGGCCTGGCCGGGAGACGCCCCGTCCACCCCCGCGGGAGAGCCGCGGTACCCAGCCGGGTGGACGTGCCCTATGATGGACAGGCAGGACCCTGTGCAGATGCATGGGTGGTTCAGTGGTAGAATTCTCGCCTGCCACGCGGGAGGCCCGGGTTCGATTCCCAGCCCATGCAACAAGGTATCGTTTGCTTCAAAGTTTCTTCCCAGCTGTGCGTGCACGCCCAGACCCCATCCCACCCAGTCCCGCCCTCTCCGGATATTTAACAGTAGTATCCCTCCCCTCCTCTCAGCCTGGCCTTAATACCTACAGCCCGTTTTAATCCACTTTTTTCTATCTTTTTTTTCCTTTGGGAGGTGGATTGGGACTATTTCTGGACCCCTGGTAACTGGTTCCTACTAGTGGGTGACGCTTCTGCCGCCCACCTTCTCGGTGCTCACCCCTGGGGGACATTTCCGCCTCCAACCTCCCTGGGGTGTCTCCTAGTGGGGAGTCACTTCTGTCCCCACATCCCTGGTGCCTCGCACTTTTTAAAAAAAATTAATTTCTGGGGGCCGGAGTGATAGCACAATGGTGAGGGCGTTTGCCTTGCACGAGGCCGACCCGGGTTCGATCCCCGGCATCCCATATGGTCCCTCAAGCACTGCCAGGAGTAATTCCTGAGTGCAAAGCCAGGAGTAATCCCTGAGCATTGCTAGGTGTGACCCAAAAAGCAAAAAAAAAAAAAAAAAAAATTAACTTCTGACTTTTTTTTTTGAGGGGGGAGGGAGAATTCTCAAACAAAACGTTCTATCCAAGCACAACCTAAATCAGTGGACAGCTGGTCCACTTCTCCCCAATCCATAAAAAAGGAAAAAGAAAGCACACATGACCTCCCCGTCGGGGAATCGAACCCCGGTCTCCCGCGTGACAGGCGGGGATACTCACCACTATACTAACGAGGACGGCTGCGTGCGGTCCTGGAGCGGCGTCTCCACCTGCCTCGCCGAGTGCGGACCCCGGGCGGGCAGCAGAGGGTGCTGCTGGCCCGGGAACCGGCTGCGAGCAGGGAGGGGGCCGGGCCAGAGGGCGGGGGACGGTGAGTCCACATCGCTCTCACCAAACTCCAGGGCGGGAAAGGCCGGAGCAGGAGCCCGCGGGGCCCGGGCCCAAGCGTCCTGCCCGACTGACCCCGCAGCGGTGCCCAGGGGGAGGTGCAAACTCTGGGACTCAGCCCTGGCCGGCCCAGTGTCCCGGGAGCCAGGTGGCCTCTGGTCTCCAGGATATGCAATAAGGATCTTCCAACTGTTCCCTGGTGGTCTAGTGGTTAGGATTCGGCGCTCTCACCGCCGCGGCCCGGGTTCGATTCCCGGTCAGGGAATTCAAGTTTTTGTTTTTCCTCTACCTACTGCGCGCAGGACCCCGTTTTTACGCAGGATCCGCAGTGCCGACCCGCGGCGCTCACATCTCCCACCCGAGTGGAGGTTTCCGTGGCTCGTCCAGGCGAGGTTCCGCCTCTGGATTAGCTTTTCTAAGGTCCCTCAGCCGTGTCCCTCGCTGGACTAGGGTGCTGGGAGCGCAGAAGGGCTCACACGCGCGCATAAAGTGAATACGGAACTGGAAGAAGGTGTAAAAAACATTAAACTGCTATGAGTTGCATGGACCGGGAATCGAACCCGGGCCTCCCGCGTGGCAGGCGAGAATTCTACCACTGAACCACCCATGCATCTGTCCACTCTTCTACTTGCCCGTCCTTCGTGAGCGCCCATCCGGCTGGGTACCACCCACCAGAAGTGTCACCCACTATTAGGCGCCAGTTTATCAGGGAGACAGAAATATCCCCACTCCACCCCCCAAATAAAAAAATTAGTCGGTTAAATATCCGTAGAATGCGGGCCTGGGATGGAGTCTGGGAGTCCACGCACAGCTGGAAAGAAAGTTTGAAGCAAAAATATTCCTCGTTGCATGGGCCGGGAATCGAACCCAGGCATCCCGCGTGGCAGGCGAGAATTCTACCACTGAACCACCCATGCGTCTGCCTGAGTTCCTGGTTACTGTATTCATGACCGCGCCCCCTCCAACGTGGGGGCAGAGCTCGTGGACAAGGCACGGGGGCAAAGCAGAGAGTCCTTCCAAGGGCGCATCGCGCTGCACTGAAGCCACGCAGCGTCATTAGGGGAGCAGGGGCGGCGGGAACAGTCGGACACGGCGACGCAGGGGTGGCGCGAACTGCAAGTAGACACCCGGCACCGGGCAGGGCGCGCTGGGCGGGGCTTTCAATAACGTCAAGACAGCAACGCAGGAGGCTTATTGTGCGGTCCCTGGTGGTCTAGTGGTTAGGATTCGGCGCTCTCACCGCCGCGGCCCGGGTTCGATTCCCGGTCAGGGAAGCTCTATCTTTATTTTGTGCCCAGTGCACACATCCCTGCTGCACATTCGTTTTGTGCGGTTGGTTGGTACCTGGTGCGTGGCCGGCGCGCGTCTCTCCCACCCGCTCCGTGGCCTCGTCACCACCGCTCAGACCCGTGCCAGGCTCATCCGTGCGGTCTGAGTGCAAAGCATCCCCTGGAGCCACAAGTGGGAGTGTGCTGTGGGGCTGCGGGCACTGGCCGTCCTCCTTTCCTGCTGGGACCAGGAAAGGAGGGACCTGCCGGAAGGGCCGGGCGTGGCGGGGTTCCGGCCCCTCCGCCCTCAAGCCCCGTCCCCGTCGGAGCTCGCGTCCTGGTGGTCTGCGACCCCCTCCCCAGACCCAAGTGGCTCCCGGAGCGGATTCCAGGAGATTGCGGGTGCCTGGACAGCCCAGGGCGCGCCGCTGGCCGCCGCCCCCACGGCGTTATCAAGCTCCGAGTCCCCCTCTGCGGCTCTGCGTCCAACTGGCGGCGCGGCAAGTTGGCCCCCTCGCGAGCCGAGAGGAAACCCCCAAGTTTCTGGGAACGTGAGAGCCCCGACGCGGACCCGCTCGCCACAATTTGTGCAAGTTCTGGAAAAGCGCAAAGAAAGTGGGTGGCGACTTCCGGGGTGCTCGCGGGAGGGGGGGTGTGTCCCTCCAAGTTGCGCGTCTTGGGGGACCTGGCCGGGGCCTCCCCGCGCTTTCCCGGAGCTTCTGACCACTCCTACGCCAGGGGATCTTCATCTTGGGGAGCTCAGCTGAACCTCTGGGGACCCCTTTGCTGCCCCATTCCCGGGGTGCGGGTGTTTGGCAACCCCGTCCAGAATTACCCCCCTGAGCGTCTCCAACTGCCCTTTCGAGTGCGCGCGCTGGTTACAGGGTTTCGGATCAGAAACGTGGGAACCCAGGAGATTAATTCAGTCCCCTGCCGTCCTGAGCACTGCGCGGGGAGCAGACCCCGGCACCCGCCAGGTATGGTCCCCCACTCAGATTCTATAAGCCCACGCGCCCCGGGAACGCCCTGGCCGCTCTGCGCCAGGTTTGCAGAGCCGCGGCCGTGGGGGCTGAGCGCCGCGGGGGTTACAAGTGACCAGAGGCCACGGACCTGGTGAGCTGCCGGGCGCCGCGCCCACCCCCACCTGGACCCTGCCGCTACCCCCAAAGGGATTTTATGCTTTTCCGGGGTCCCCCTGTCGGGGAGCAGAGGACGCGCCTTCCCGCGCCGGGAGGCGGCGCCAGGGGCCGGTCGAGGCTGTCGCTGTGCGCAGCGCGACACTCCCTCCACGGCGGGGAGACGCGCGCCCGGCGCGAGCGTGGGGTCCGTAGGCTACAGGAGGGACCTGCCGGAAAGGCCGGAGCATCCGGTCTCTGTGGCGCAATCGGTTAGCGCGTTCGGCTGTTAACCGAAAGGTTGGTGGTTCGAGCCCACCCAGGGACGACAGCGGCCTTTTAAAGGCGCACCGGTGGCTTCTTATTTTCTCCCCGCAGGGCTTTGCTCTGCAGCCAGTTAGGCGCAGGCTCCGCGCAACCGCGGCAGATGACCCTTAAGGACTGTTGCTGGAAGAGGACTTTCATCTTTGCTCTCATCCACCCCCCCCTTCTCGGGCTCCCAAAAGGGTGCGCAGGGAGAAAGTCCCGGGCGCGTAGCCGGGGTCCGCCCACTAGCAAAGCGGCCACGTCCTCCAGCACCCAACTGCAGAGCGAAGAGCTCGGATAGAGCCCAGGCTGTGCGCAGGGCGGGGAGGTGCCACGTCTCCAAAACGAGGGTGGCCAGTAGCCCCTTGAACTGGACTGGACAGCTGGTCTCCAGGACACCCCCCCCCCCCCCCCCCCCCCGCGCACGTGCCGCAGATGTTTCTCAGCCCGCTCTGCCTGGTGCGCCAGGACCCTAAAATAACCTTCCCTGACCGGGAATCGAACCCGGGCCGCGGCGGTGAAAGCGCCGAATCCTAGCCACTAGACCACCAGGGAGGACGGTGGAAAACCATCTAGCCTACTCGAGAATGAACCCGGAGCACCTGGAGTGAGCCCGTTGGCGCGCCCAGGACCTGGCCAGGGTTCGAGCGTGTGCGGATGCTCCGGAGAGGCGCGCGTATCCCGCCTGCGTGTGGGCGCGCGCTTGGTGGCCCCGCGCCCACCCAGTGCGCCCCCTGCAGCTCGCGATCCAGCGCCCCCGAGCCCGCTGCGTCGCCACGTCGCCATGTCTTCAATAAAAGCCAAGGGACACCCGCTTTCTCACGACCCCTCCAAGCACCCAGCCTGCGGGGCGCACGGGAGCTGCGGCGTGGCCCGGGCTGCCCCCCCACCCCACCCCAAGTCAAAAAAACTCGGGGCGCACAGAGGGGCTGAATCCCAAGCCTCGGGTTCGAGAAAACTCGCCCAGCCTCAGCCGAAATTTTTCCAGAATGGGAGCCTGTTCCAGTCTGGAAACCCGCAAACCTCTCCAAAGCCGAGGGAACGGCAGAGGGCTCCCCGGGAAGGGGGTGTCCCCTGGGGGGTGGGGGGGCCCTTTCCGCAAGTGCAGGGGAGGTTGTTGTCCACCCGGGGTCCTCAGGCTCTGTCCACACCACAGCGCTTCCGCCTGCCACTGGACCCAGGACACTTAGGTTTTTACTTTTATTTTTATTTTTATTTTGGTTGTGGTGGGAGGTCTCTGCAGCCAGCCGCGCTCGGGGCTTACTCCTGCCTGGACTCCGGAAACAGTGTGCGGCTGTTCCGGCTGGAACCTGCAAGGCAAACACCTTGCCCACGCTTCTCTACCCTGTGCCAGACTTTCTTATGAGCCGTTTCTATCTAGTGGGTTTTGATCCTGGACGCTGGACGGCAACTGGGGTGGCCAGTTGCATTTTCCTGCTGAGCGAACAACCCCTGCCTGGACGGTGAGTCCCTCCTGATGTCCTCATCTGCCTTGCAGGCGTGGAGGGGCGTGGAGGCGCGCCCTGATAGCCCCAGGGTTCGGCTTCTTGCGCCTTTACCACCTTGATGCTATCACCGGGCACCTGGCATCCAAGGCCAGAGTGACGACCCTTGGGAAGCCAGACACCCCGACAGCCGGCACCAGAACCAGCCAGATGAACCGGACACAGCACCACAAAGCAAGCGTCCCACTGACCCCTCCTCCAGGGTTGAAAGGGCCGGCCAGCACTGGCCGTGGGTGAGGCTGGCCCTGCCTGCAGCTGACCCTGGTTCCATCACCATATCCTAAGCTCATGAGGTGGGTCAACTCCACAAAAGTCATTGGGAAAATTGTCTTGAAGGATTAAGGCTTTCGATCCCCAGCACTGTCCAGTCCCCTAAAGTACTGAAGATTCGGGTTAGGGACCCCCCCACCCCAGGCAAGGCGTCCACCTCTCAGATGCCTCTAATCTTTTTGTTTAGTTTTGGGGCCACATCTGGTGGTGCTCAGGGCCGACTCCTGGCTCTGCGCTGAGGGATCACTCCTGGCAGGGCTCAGGGACCCTCTGGGGTGCCAGGGATGGAATCCAGGTCAGCCACATGCAAGGCAAAAGCCCTCCCTGCTGTTCAATCGCTCCAGTCCCCTCAGATACCGTATTCTCATGAAGAAACATGTTGCTGTTGTAACCAAGCAATACAGACACAGCCAATGAAATGTATGTGCATGTGTGCATGTGTGTGCGTATGTCTGTGTGTGCGTGCATGTGTGTGTGTGCATGTGTGTGTGTGTGTGCGTGTTGTGGCTGGGGTGAAAGGTCCTCAGAATCAAAGTGAGATCAGTCACAAGCAGGGAACACACCCTAACCCTTTAACCCTAGTTCCAGCCCCCCTTAAAACCTTTCAGTGTGAAAAACCTGACAAATGTAGGCGGCAGAATAGAAAGGTGGATCTAACAGTCTCCAGAAAAAAAAAAAAAAGAAAGAAAAAAAAAGGCAAAGGCAAACCGAGCAGCAGATGCACGCAATCAGGCCAGCACGTGAGCAAAATGAGTCAGAGGCACTGAGGCTGCTCAGCAGTAATTGAAATACGCACCAAAAAAAAAAATTAATTACATTTTTTAAAAAAGAGGCCGGTGCTACAGTACAGCGGGGAGGATATTTGACTTGCACACAGCTGACCAGAGTTTGATCCAGCATCCCATAGGTCCCCCCGAGCCCGCCAGGAGTAATTCCTGAGCACAGAGCCAGGAGTAACCCTGAGCCTGCGACCCAAAAAGTAAAAAAAAAACAAAACAAACAAAAAAAAACTAATTTTAAAAAAGGGGGCCTGCCATGACGCTCGTGTCCACCAGAGGGCGCGCTCGCCCGGGAAATGCAGCTGCGGGGACCTTCCTGGGGAGGGGGTCAACCCTGAGTCGGGGGACTCACCGGGGCGGTGCTTGGAGGCTGCTCCCGAGCCTGTCCTGTGGGGTGAGGTCCTGAAACCCTAAAATGCAAAGAGCACACGCAGCCAACGCACCCAACCCTGCTGTGACCTCAGAGAGGAATTTGCAGATTCCATTCCCCTGTCCAGGAAACAAAAGCAAAATCAAAGTGTCCTGGGAGGTGTCTTGTGGCCTAGATCCTCAACTCAAGTTTGTTGTGTGTGTGTTTTCAGGGATTGGGCTCAGCAGGAGGTACTCAGAGGGTTCCCGGGGGATGCAATCAGAGCCCCCAGCACTCAAACCCTGTGCCACCCCCCCACCCCCCCCCACCCCCGCTCCCGAAGCCTGAGGCAGCATATTCTGCGCCTCCAATTCTCCTTTGCGCCTCTGGGAATCATTAAAGCGTCTCAAGGTTGCTAGGAGAGAATCCTAAGCGAATCCGGTGCTGTTGCTGGCTCTGTGCCCACAGGTGACCTTTGCTGGTGCTCAGGGCCTCATGGGGGGCTGGGGGTGTGCACGGCCTGCGGGACCCCAGACAAGCACCTTAGTCCCTGCACTGTGGCTCCAACCACCCGGCTGTACTTCTCATGGTGGTGAGGCTGTGCGAGCTTTCTGTTAGCTGTTTGCTTTCTAACCACCCCCAGCGCTGGGACAAGGGGCTATTCCCAGGGGTGCCGAGGGACCCAGGTGATGCACGTAGCCCGGACCCAGCCCTTGAGTCCCCCATGCAAACTGCTTCTGTAGGATGTTCACCACCACGTCCGACTAATCATTACCCCACTGAGTGCCCAGCTCTGCTGTGGCTATTTCTGAACTTTGGCAAAGGGCTTTGGTGCTGGAATTCTTGCTTCATCCCTTAATCTCTCACTGCTGTTTGCCTACAGCTAGAGCCAAAGTCCTTTCGCTCCTGCTTAAAACGCGGCGAGGGCTGGGTGCTGGGACGTGGCTCAGTGGAAAAAAGCGTGTCTGGCCTGCACGGGACCTGGGCTCCATATGGCACCACGTGCATGCACACACATGCACACGCACCGACGTGCACAATGCACCCGTGTATGCACACACACATACAAGCATGCACACGTGTGCACAATGCAGCCATGTATACACACATGCACAATATACCCATGTCTGCACACACGCACATACACACATGCACACACGTGCATAATGCATCCATGTATGCACACACGCACATACACGCACACACGTGCACAATGCACACTTGTGTGCACACACATACATGCACACACGTGCACATGCACACACATGTATGCACACATGCACAGACATGTACGCACTCAGGCACTCCCATACACAATGCACAAACAAGTATGAACACACACACATACATGCACACACACGCTCCCTCGTGTTCCTCACAGTTGCCATTGGCACCGGGCTGGCAAGAGTCCAGCAGTCTGATGCTGGCCCCCTGAGACCTCAGGCCGAGGCTCTTTTAGGAGGGTCTGTGAGACGGGGCGGGTTCCCTCACCAACAGAGGGCGCCTCTGAGTCCCGTGGGGGCCCAGCCTTGGGGCCAGGGATGTGGCTAGTATTTCCCCCGAGCCCAGGGTCTCCCCCTGCACTGGGGTGGCTGTTTCAGGAGCGCCCGGGCTGCTGGGACAGCCAGGGCTGGCGACGCGGGGTCAGTGGAGGACAGCAGTGCCCAGATTGTTCCAGCTCTCGGGGAGGAAACGTGCCCCGGGCACAGGCCCTGGCCCTGGCCAGGTTGTGTGCCAGAGGAGGCAGCTTCTGGTAAATGCAAATTTGGAGGGTTTGAGGGGGAAGGTCCCGGGAACCCCTTTATCATCCAGGACAGGGGCGGGTTGGGAGCGAGGCGTCTGGAGATTCAATCTCTCAACCCTCAGAGCTGCCGAGAACCCCACCCCATGCCCCGGCGTGCCACCTCAGGGCGCTGGGTCAGAGCTGCAAACTTTCCACTCGTCTTCTCTAACCCGGCCACGACACCCCTCCCTGGCTGGGGCAGAGCCCTGTGCACTGCAGGGAGGGGCACAGGCATTGCAGGTCCCAGGCTCCGACCCAGCAATGCCAGCCCCTGAGGCACTGCCCGCTGGAGCCCCCACTCAGACCAGGAGACCCTCTGGGCCCCGCGCCAACGCCCCTCCCAAGGCTTGTGGTCACACTGAGGCAGGAAGCAAAAGGCAGCATTTCCTGACAGGAAATCATGATCTCAGGCCGGTGGTGAGGCGTTCCTGGTCCCCCGTGGAAAAGGGAAGTGCTCAATAAGTGGGTGTGTGGTGTAGCCCCAAACACGCTTCTTCGCAGAAAACAAGAAGCCAAGAGTGGTCACTGGGGTCAAGGGCAGTGGAGATGAGTAACAGATTTCTCCTTTGTGTGTTTTTTGGGGCTTGGGGCCACACCCGGTGATGCTCAGGGTTATTCTCGGCTCTGTGCTCACGGATCTACTCCTGGCAGGGCTCAGGGGACCCTATGGGATGCCGGGAATCGAACCCGGGTTGGCCATGTGCAGACAAGTGACCTGTCCCATGCGACCCTCGGGGAACAGAGCCAGAGACTGGATTGTGTCCCCATCAGCATCAAAACACAGGTGCCCCTCGTCTCTCTCCATTATTCTTTTTTTTTCTTTTTCTTTTTTTTTTTAGCTTTTGGGTCACACCTGGCAATGCACAGGGGTTACTCCTGACTCTGCACTCAGGAATTACTCCTGGCGGTGCTCAGGTGACCATATGGGATGCTGGGAATCGAACCCAGGTCTGCCACGTGCAAGGCAAACGCCCTACCCGCTGTGCCATCGCTCCAGCCCCTCTCTCCATTATTCTGTTTCGTGTTTGCCTTTGGGCCGTACCCATAGGTGCTCGGGGGACGTGCAGCGCTGGGGACCAAGGCTGGCACCCTGCCTGCCAGCTTCAGTATCAGGGGCCCGTGAGAAACCTCGAAGCACAGCTGGTGGCTTCGAAAGGGGCTGGTCACCCTGGGTGGCGGCAGCTGTCCCTGCGGCCAGCGGGTCGAAGAAAGGCTTAAACGCAGCCGTCCTGTTCGAGGCTCGAGGCGGCCGTTGACTATTTATACTCCCTTCCCCTAGACTCTGAGAAATTCTGACTGGCAGGTTCCCACGGGAGCAGCCCGCACGCCGCCTGCCGCTTAGAGAGACAAATAACCTAAAATGGTCATCTCCTTCCAGAATAACAGGCCCCAGCGGACTCAGCCCACGCAGAGGAGAGGGCCACGGGAGTGAGTGAAGATGGGGAGGCCAGCGCTGGAGGCCAAGCCCACCTTCAGAGGCCACCGGGACCCCCAGAGAACAGCTCACTTTTTCCTGCTTTCCCGGTTTGGGCCACGTCCAGCAGCGCTGGGGGACCCGGCAAAAGGCTGAAAATCAGCGAAACAGTCCACCACATCAGCCTTACTGAAAAAACGACCGTGCAGAGGCTGCAGCCTTAGCACAGCAGGGAGGGTCCATCTCCTGAGCACTGCCAGGAGTGATTGCTGAGGGCAGAGCCAGGAGCAACCCCTGAGCATCGCCGGGTGGGACCCGAAATAACAAACAAACAAGAAACTACCTTGGGGGCTGGAGCAATAGCACAGCGGGTAGGGCGTTTGCCTTGTATGCGGCAGACCTGGGTTCGATTTCCAGCATCCCATAGGGTTCCCTGAGCACCGCTAGGAGTAATTCCTGCGTGCAGAGCCAGGAGTAACCCCTGAGCATCGCCGGGTGTGACCCAAAAAGCAAACTGGAGCAATAGCACAGTGGGTAGGGCGTTTGCCTTGCACGCGGTCGACCCAGGTTCGATTCCTCCATCCCTCTCGGAGAGCCCAGCAAGTTACTGAGAGTATCCCACCCGTACCCGTGGCATATTCGATATGCCAAAAAAAAGTAACAAGTCTCACAATGGAGACATTACTGGTGCCTGCTTGAGCAAATTGAAGAACTGGTTGACAGTGCTACAGTGTGTTCTCAAAGGAAATGCCCTATAGTCACGAAACTGCTGGGGCAATGATGGGGCACACAAGGCGTACTCAAGGTGTGCTCCTGGCTCCATGTTCAAGAATTAGCAGCGCTCAGAGGACCACAGCGGGGTCTGTCAGGTGCACGGTCAGCACCTGAAGCTGAGTTCTGTGCCCCCGGCCCTGCGAGCCAGTTCTCAGAGAGCAGCAGAAGCATCAGTGGCCAGCAGGGCCTGTCCACTGTGGGGGCACTGTGCCCTCACTGTTCCCTCAGAGTGACCCGACTGACTGTCCAAACTCCATCTGGGGGGGTGCAGGCTGGGTGAGCACTTTGGGGAAGGAGGAGACGGCTGACCGTGGTCCCATAGTGCTCTTGCTGTTCATCTTTCTCCCTCACACACGAAGTGACGATTCCTTTAGTGATTCCGCTTTCTCATGGATTCTTCTGATTTGCTGCTCCTTTCTGGGCCTTGCAGGCAGCTGGAAGATGTGGGGCCTGGGGCTGGGGGTGGTCCCCAGCTGGGCCTGCAGTGAGGTCTGGCCAGGCCACTGTCCAGCTTAGTCTCCGGCGTCCCCTCCTGAGACCCCCACCCCAACCGGCCCTACGTGCTCTCAGAGCCCAACCAGGGCGAGGGAGGAGGCAGGAGGCCTGGCAATTGGGCCCTGGAGGACACAGGACCACTCGGACACCGCCCAGTGTAGGGCGTGGGGCGTTCCTGGCTTCCTGGCTTTGGGAGGGTGACTTAAGAGCCCCCAGGAGACAGCATGGACTCTGATACAGCAGGGGAAAAGGTGGGGGGCTTCTAGGGGCTTAGCCAGAGGCCCAGGGGCATGGCCAGAGGTCCAGGGGCGTGGCAAGATGCGCAGGGTTGGGGGGCAACAAACCAGACTGTATGGGCGTGACCAGAGTTGCAGGGGCGTGACTAGACCAGACTTCTGGGCGTGGCCAAAGTCGCAGGAACGTGACCAGCGGCTTGGAGGCGTGACCAGAGGCTTGGGGGTGGGGACAAAGTCCAACGTCGTGGCGAGACTCGCAGGAGTCCCAGACCCAGACCAGAGTCACAGGAGCGTGGCAAGAGCAGACATATGGGCTTGGCGAGAGGCTTGGGGGCGGGGACAAAGGCTGGGGGCGTGGTGAGCGTCTCAAGGGAGTGGCTAGAGCAGAGCTGTGGGCGTGACCAGTATCGCGGGGCGTGTCTAGAACCGGTTTGTGGGCGTAGTCAGTGGCTCGGGGCGTGGCCAGGGAGCCCGCGGGCTGTGGTTGCCAGGCAACGCCCGTAAACAGCAAGAAGCCGGGACCATGGCGGTGAACTACAGCGCCAACCAGGTGTTCCTCTTCCCCATCTCTGGGCGTCGTGGCGCGCGCAGGGACAAACTCGGGCCCACCCGGGGGTGTGGGCACAGCCGTCGGGGGCCGAAAGCGTTCCTCTACGTGAACCCTGGGGGGCAGGGAGGAGGGGGCGGGCCCTGAGCCCCTCTCTCCTCCCGCAGTACGAGAAGGCATACCATACCGGCCCGTGCGCCTGCTGCAGAACTGGTCCCCTGCGAGGCCGACCAAGGAGGTGCGTCCCGCCGCGCCCCATCCCCCCCATTCCCGTCCCACCCACCCCCCAGCTCCTGGGGTCCCTGCTCGCCCCTCACACCTGTCACCTCTCTCCCCAGAGAGTGGCTGCCCAGGAAGGCTACACGCAGATCATTGCCGACAGCCGCGGCCACCTGCTGCCCTCCGTGCCCCGTTCCCAGGTGAACCTCCCACAGCCACCCCTGCCAGCGGGGGTCTGCCTAACTGCCCCGGAGAAAGGGACGGAGAACAATGGGGCGCCCTGGCAGGACAGCAGGGGGACAGACACTGGGCTTGCAGTCCTGTCCCGAGGCCACGTCAGGGTGCTGCCCGCTGGCCATTCTTCCCTCCAGGCCAGCCCCTGGGGATCCTTCATGGGCACCTGGCAGATGCCGCTCAAGGTGCCCCCCGCCCGGGTGAACCTGACCGCGCGTACCGCAGCGGGCGCTGCCAACCTCACCAAGTGGATCCAGGAGAGCCCCAACTTCCTCCAGGCGTGCAATGGGCTGTGCCCCGAGGTCGTGGGCAAGGTAGGTGGACGCGCAGTGCCTCGGCTTGCCGAGGCCCCCAAAGCCCAAGGACACCCCCGCCCCAGAGAAGGCAGTGCAGCGGGCTGGGGAGCTCAGGCCCCCTCTGCACTCCGCCAGCCGCGAGAGCTGGAGCGTGACACGGCCCAGAAGCAGCCGGGGTCTCCCTCCAAGGCTTTGGACCTGCTGGCCCCGCGGCCAAGGTGACCTCCGGCTCCCAGGATGCAGGCTCCATCTCTCCAGACACGCCCCAGAGCAGTCACCCTTCTGCCGGCCAGGGACCTCAGTCCACTCGCCCCTTCCCACCTGCTCCCCGCCCAACACCCCCTGCAGCCCCAACTCTGTAGACCCCGAACCCCGGGCATTGAGAAGCGGGTCGGCGGCGTCCCAGAGTCCAGAGAAGTTGGCCTGCAGTCCAGCGGGATCAGGAGGGGTCGGTGCCCAGTGAGAAAGGGCACCGGGGAATAAACATCTTCCTTTGAGGGGCTGGAGTGATAGCACAACGCGTAGGGCGTTTGCCTTGCATGCAGCCGACATGGGTTCAATTCCCAGCATCCCATATGGTCCCCTGAGCACTCCCAGGTGTAATTACTGAATGCATCACCAGGTGTGACCCAAAAAAGAAAAAAAAAAATCTTCATTTGAATTGTTCAGATTCAAGGGGTCTGGGATGGCCGACGTGGGGTGGCCATGGCAAGGGGCCACAGAAGCCAGGCTCAGGTGGGCAGTCAGAGTAAGGCTGAGAGACAGCTGGGGCCACACAGCCAGGCCTACACAGGTCAGGGGACAAGGCTGCAAAGCAACAGGCCAGCCCTGCCTTCCCCTCTCCCCCCACCCCTCCCGACCCAGACCGCTGGGCTTCTTGTCACTGCTGCCACCGCCTGGGACCCCGGCAGAACACCAGCCACTGCAAGGGGTCGGGTCAGTGCTGGGGTGTCCATCCACCTGTACGCCCCAGGCCACCATCCCCGCCCTCTCTCCGGACCCAACACTCAAAGACAAATTAGTACTTTAATTTGGCTACCAAGAAGGCGTCACATGACGTGGATTAGAAAGGAGGCTCATTTTTCTCAAGCGGAAGAAGAGTCTGGAATAGTCGGTGATTGTGTTCTGGGTCTTCCTCTGCTGTCCAGCTCCCTGCCCGCCCCCTAGCGCCGAGCCCCATGGGGGTCCCCTGTGGCTCGAGCCCCAGGCCCCAGGGCTGCTCTAGCACTGCCGTCACCCGCTGTCCGGGGAAGGAGGGAAGCGGTGGCCGGGACGAAGGCGGGACAAGCCAAGGCTGTGGGGCGCGGGGGGGGGGCCCGCGGGGGCTGGAGGGGCGGCGGCGCGGGGGACACAGCCCCTCACAGGGCCGCCAGCCCCGCGGAGGTGAGCACGGTGAGGACGAGCACGGCCACTCCGGACTGGTAGAGCTGCGGGATCTTCAGGCCTTTGCCCAGGTCCCACATCTGCAGGCAGAGGAAGGACACGGGCCGTTGGTCCCGGCCTGGCCCGGCCTCTGCACCCCACAGCGGCCTGGACTGCGGCCCAACAAGAACAGCAGCACGGGGGGCTGGGGACCCCTGTGTCCCCCCGACATGCTATGTCCAGGGCCAACGACAGGTCCAGGCCAGGGGGGACCACCTCTGCCCACCAGCCTTGCTGTCCGCATGCAAACACATGGGAGGGAGCTTACCGGGTGATGCACGCATGCACGCGTGCACACACACACACACACACACACACACACACACACACACGCACACGTGCGCACACACACGCACACAGGAGCACACTCACTAGGTGCCTCACGCCGTTCCAGGTGTGGTACATGAGCGGGAAGGCCAGGGCGAACTTGGCGCTGTGGATCAGGGCCGGGCCCAGGGACAGGGATCTGAGCAGCTCCAGGTGGGACTCGAAGTTCCCTGGGACCAGCAGGGCCGAGAGGCCGAACAGGGAGACGCCTGCGGGAGGAGCAGCTCCATCAGCGCCCAGGCGAGGGGGTGGGGTCTGCGCGTGGGCGTGGGGGGCTCCCGCGGGTCCGCCCACACACGCCCGTACCTGCACTCAGGGCCACGCCGGTGCCGCGGTGGCAGATGGACATCATCATGGGTAGGGACCAGCTGCAGGGACACAGAGAGAGCGTGAGGGGATTGCAGGCGCCCGGAGGCCAGGGAGGGGGCGAGGACCCCCACAGGCCCATCTGCGGGCCGCCCCAGCCCTGCTGGACACCCGCCATGGCCTGGGGGGGGTCAGGAGGGCCGGAGGGTCCCGGGAGACTGGCGCTGAGGCAGGTAGAGACGCAGAGGCGGCGGGAGGGGCGGGCGCCAGGCCCACTCGGGGCAGGGCAAAGGGCAGCGCACAAAGGCAGCATTGGGGAAGGAGCTGAGGCCGGCACATGCCGGGGGCACAAAGGCGCCTTCAGAGGACGCGGGGCCGGACGCAGGCCCCAGGGGCGGGGACGAGGACACGGGCTCGGGGCTGGCAGGTGCGAGGGAAGCAGCCAGCGGCTCCACGTCCAGCTCTGGTCACCCGGGACCCCTCACCGACCCTGCAGGCCTGGTAGCCCACCGGGAAGAAAGGCCACGGTGCAGAGAACGGGGGTCCTGAGGCGGCCTCACGGGGAGGGGGTAGCGGGCCCCCGAGCGTCCCCCCATGCTTAGGGGGCAAAGGGGACCTGGGACCATGCGCACTGACGAGGCCCGGCCCTCGGAGACAGACCCCGATGGTGGCCTGCAAGTGAAGGGACCATGAGCCGACTCGGTGGACAGACGGACAGACGGACGTGCACAGCTCCCCGTCTCACCGTGCACAGGGCAGCCGGGGAACAGAGCCACACGGGACCACTGGGCAGGGTCACTATCCCGGGCGCCACCCGCAGAGGGGACAGGGCCCCCGCAGCCACGGGCAAAGGGCCCCGATGCCCGGGCCACGTGTCGAGGCCGGCCCCCTCCCCCAGCCCGTGCTCCTGGGAACACGGGAGAGCCTGGGCCGGCGCGTGGCGGGCGTGTGGCGGGCCCTGTGCGGTCAGAACCATCTCTGGAATCCGGCCGGCAAACAATGGGCAGCCCGCGGCATGTGTGGGGGCCGCTGGCAGGAAGCCGAGCCGGGGGCCGAGGCAGGGCCACAGGAGAGGGGCCGGAGCTTTCCCCCTCGGGGACACAGAGGCACCGGGCATGCGTGCGTGGACATGCAGCGCCCCAGGCCTCTGCCGGCCGGCAGGAGACCACCCTTCTCGGTGGCTGGGAGGGGGGCGGGGAGGGTGCGGCTGTGGTGCAGGGACCCAAAAGGGCCCCCTGCCCCCATGCGAGACGGGGGGACAGAGGGACTGGGGCTCTCGGGCCTACCTGTAGATGGTGATGTGGGGGGACATTGGCCGGTTGGAGCCCATGTTCTTCCTCCAAAACCGCTCCATCTCCTCCTTGGCCGTGGTGCCCATGGCGGCCGCACTAGAGGGAGCGCAGGAGGGTGAGGGCGAGTCCGAGGGGGGAAGGGAAGGCGGGCTTGCAGGATGAGCGCGCCCACAGGCCCCCCCCCCCGCCCCGCCCTGCGCCCCTGGCGGTGCTCAGGGGACCATATGGGGTCTCACTTTTGAGACCGTCCAGGGTCTCAAACGCCACGGCTTCCCCTGCCTGGCGCCCAGGACCCCGGACCTCCCACCAGCAGGAGGGACACTCACTTTTGGTTTTTTTTCTTTTGGGGTCACACCCGGCGATGCACAGGGATTACTCCTGGCTCTGTGCTCAGGAATTACCCCTGGTGGTGCTCAGGGGACCATATGGGATGCTGGGGATCGAACCCGGGTTGGCCGAGTGCAAGGCCAACACCCACCCTGCTGTGCTATCGCTCCAGCCCCTTTTATTTTTTTTTGTTTTTTGGGGTTTTGTTTGTTTGTTTGTTTCTTGGGACACTCACTTTTGGATGCAGAGCCGGGGGCCCACGTGGGCTCGCAGGCAGTGACGGCCAACGTGTCTGCAAGACAGAACAGAGCAAAGGGGTCAGAGGTCAGTTACCTGCGACCCGCCATTAAATTCTGCATCGCCTGCGTGCGGGTGAGGCTTGATTCCGCGTCTCTACAAAGGGAGGATGGATTTACCGAGCTAGTCGCTGCCAAGCTGAGAAGCCAAAACTCACACGCCCAACGGGGGGCTCTAACCCACGGCCCCGAGGCAGAGTCTCATACCTAGTTATTCTGCATTTCTAGGTAGGGCTCCTGAGGAGGCTCTTTCCAGAGCTGTGGGTCTGGGCAGGGCGCGCACCTTGCAGCACACGGCCGGCCGGGACTCAGCCCCAGCACCACACGCGCTGCCCTGAGAGAGCCGGGAGTGGTCCCCAAGGACAGCGGGAGGGGCCCGACCCCCCACCCCAAATGCAACATGGCAAGAGGCTCCCAAGGCACCAAACACACGCTGCCGGGCCCCAACTCCACCAGGAGGCTGGGGTCACAGTCAGCCCGGCATGGCGGGCGTTAGGGGGCATCCCCTCTCCCAGGACACCCCAGCACTGGGAGTTAGGGGACTGTCCCCTCTCATTTGCTGGGGCCCCTAAGGAAGGAGCAGGGCCCACCACCTCCTCGCCCTGGAGACAAGAGGTGAACAGAGGGCGCCGCCCCCAGCTGGCGGGGGAATGGGCATTCCTGCCCGGGGTGGGCTGGAATCTACGCGGCTCAGCTGGCCGCTATTGTTCCTGGACAAAGCCGGGTGCTCACTACACAGCCCTGAAGCCGCCACCCAGCTGGTCACCGAGCAGGGCCGGCCCCCACCAGGGTCACAGGCTCCTGCATCCCCCCCGAAGCAAGCAGTCTTTGCACGGCTCTGGGACACCAGTTTCTGTGCCACACCCGGCGATGCTCGGGGTCACTGCAGGCCGGGGTCACTGCAGGCCGGGCGGTGCATGTAGGTGGCGGTGCATGTAGGCTCGGGGTCACTGCAGGCCGGGCGGTGCATGTAGGTGGCGGGGACGGTGCGGTCCCACTGTCCCTCTGGGCTCCCGACTCCCTCCACGCTGGGGACTCCGGCCAGCTCTGAGGTGTTTCTTTTCGGTTTTGCTTTGGGGCCATACCCGGCTGTGCCCCGGGGTCACTCCTGGTGGGGCTCAGGAGACCATAAGGGGCGCCGAGGAGTGCCCAGCTGGCCCCTTCTGCTTCGGCTTGATCCTGGTTCGGCGCTCAGGCACCCCTCCTGGGGAGCTCAGGGAACCAGGTGGGCTGCAGGAGGTCAAACCCAGTCAGTGACGCGCAAGGCAAGTGCCCTGCCCACTGGGCCATCTCTCTGGCCCCAGAGAGAGCTGGAGGGGCCCCAGGTTCAATCCCCCACTGCGGGGAGCGTCCAGTACGGCCACCGATGTCCGGGTGGGTGGCGGGAGAAGGGACAAGAGCGCGTACTCTGAAGCACCGAGACCCACAGAAGCGCGGTACCAAGGCACCCAGGTCCCCTGCACCCACTAGACATCACAGAAGCTCGGGCTTTGCTGCCTCCCCCACCCCCGCCTGCCCTCTGCAAGGGCCCTTCCCCACTCCCCACCGCCACCACCCACAGCACCAGGGACCTCAGTGGCCAGGCCGGATGGGCTCAGCTGCCCGCCACCCTGACACTCACCCCCAACGGCCAACAACCCTCAGGATGGCCGTCCCCGGCTGCCCACAGTGACTGATTGCATCGCACCGTCACCCCGCTAAGGGCCACGGGTGATCACGGCATCACGTGGGGCTGGGGGAGACGGCAGAGCACTGGTAGGCCAGAGGGGCCCCAGGAGGCTACGAGGCCGGAGGGGGGTCACAGCAGCTCTGCCCCAGCCCGGGGGAGTGGGGGTCAGACACCCCTGGGTGGGGGCCCAGGGCTGGGAGTGCTTCCAGACCAAGGTGACATTCACCCCTGGAGTCAGCCTCGAGGCACGGGCCTTTCAGAGGAAGCCCAGCTGTTCTCAGCGCTGGGCCATCTCCACCTCGGCTCTGGCAGGTCACACTGGGCCAGCAAGACGGTCCCAGGGGACCCGAGGCCCTCGGCAGCTGGCAACAGCCATGCACAAACCCCAGAGCCGTGCCTGGGGACTCTGAACCATCTCCGTGAGACACACGTGAGAGGTGACCGCCAGGCCCCTCTCCTGCAGGCCACGCTTGTTAGATGGTCGTTTCCCAAGGTGCAACGGCCACGCTGCTAGCGGCTAGTCCCTCTGCGGAGCTGGGACTTCAATGGACAGGGTCACTTTCTAAAATTCCCTCTTTTGGGCCGGAGCGATAGCACAGCAGGCGGGCGTTTGCCTTGCACGTGGCCGACCCAGTTTGATCCTTGGCATCCCTTAGGGTCCCCCAAGCACTGCCAGGAGTCAGCCCTGAGCATCACTGGCTGTGACCCAGAAAAAATACATGAACAAATAAAAGTCCCTGCTTTCAGCGGGTCAGAACAGCAAGGCAGCCGGCAGGGCGCTTGCCTTGCATGCGGCTTGCCCAGTTATTATCCCCAGCGCCCCACTGGTCACTGTCTGCTGTGATTCCCGAGTACAGAGCCAAGACTAAGCGCAGAGCACCGCCCAGGGTCACCAACCAATGGGGGGAAAAGGAAGTTCTTGTGAGAACTTTGCACTTTGCCACTAATGCGGAAGGGAAGGCGTCCCCTTCACCCAACCTTGGCCCAGAGTCCGTGTGGACATACCCATCCCCCACCCGCACCCGGTTTCTAAACACTGATGGGAAATGAAGTGTCTGTGAGGAAGGGAAGGATTTCAAGTGACCTGCACGGAGTGCCCCAACCCGCAAACCGCATTACAGCAGCAAGACTTCTGCAAGAACCCAGAGGCATTCAGTTACTGGGGGGGGGAAAGGTGGGGGTGGCCTGGCACGGGGAGAGGGTCCGCTGGAGGGCCAGCAGCAAGGGTCAAAGCTAAACAGAGCAGTCTCTATTTCTGCAACACCAAGCCACCACGAAGCCTGCGGGGGCAGGGGAGCCCGAGGGACAGGGATGGGTGCAGCAACCAGCAGCCCCAGGTTCAATTTTCCATAACAAAGAGATGCCAAAAATAGGGCCCGGCAGGAAACACAGCCGGCTCTGGGCGACGTCCAGGCTCCCGTTCCACTCAGCGGCCTCCGCTTGCACAGCTCACGATTGGGGGGATTGGAGGGAAGAGGGGTGCGGGTGTGGGGGGGGGCGGGGAGCGAGGGGAGAGCACGGGCCCCGCCCCCAGGTCCAAGCCCCGCCCCGAGCAGGCTCAGGCCCCGCCCCAGGCCCAAGCTCCACCCCAGCCCAGGTTAGGCCCCGCCCCATGGTCCAATCCCCACCCCGAGCCCAGTCCAGGCTTCACCCCCAGGTCCAATTCCTGCCCCAAACCTGGTCCAGAGCACTGGTAGGCCAGAGGGGCCCCGGGAGGCTACGAGGCCGGAGGGGGGTCACGGCAGCTCTGAGAGAGAGGGCTGTGCAACGTGGCTCCCTGCTGAGCTCCAAGAAGCTCAGACAAGGTCGAGAATGGGTCACCACAAAACCCAGGTTTTCTCTAGAGAAGAGCTAAATCACCCGAGACTTGGATTAAAATGCAAAGTTGAGGGGCCCGAGGCCTCACCCCAGGTCGAGTCCAGGCCCCGCCCCCCCAACCAAGCCCCACCCGAGCCTAGGCCAGGCCCCGCCCCCAGGTCCAAGCCCCGTCCCGATCCCGGTCAAGGCCCCACCCCGAGCCCAGGCCAAGCCCCGCCCCTATAGAAGCTCCGCCCCCGGTGCAGGCCCCGCCTCTCAGGGCCAGGCCCCGCCTCCTGAGGCCCGTTAGCTCCGCGGCCCGGCCCAACCCCCAACACCCAGGAGGACCCCGAAATTGGGGGCCCAGACGGCAAGTCCGCTGTCGTCAGCGCGGCCCCGAGCGCCCCCTGCATAGCCCTGGCACGGGGCACAGGCAGCTGACGCGACGCGGCGGGGAGACCGCGGGCCCCGACCCCAGCCCCGCGCTAAAGTCACCTCAGCAAGAGCGCAGCCATCTTGGGGTCCGACCGTGCGGAAGTGACATCGGCGCCCCACCTCCTCCGGGGCGAACGGGCTGTCACGTGACCGCGCGCGGCCCTTTAAAAAGGCTCCGCCCGCCCGGCTTCTGCATTGCTCCTGCTCCTTTTGCGTTGCTTTTACTCCTGTGCATACCGCTTTTCTCCCGTCCTCCGGGACAGCTTCGCCTCCTGGGCACCCTGGGTGCCTCTATCGTGTCAGTCCAATGTGTGCCGAGAAATGCAAGACCCAGAGTGGGGTTTTCTCAGCAAGCCCGCTTCGCCCCCCTGCACCCCCCACGACCGACGCCCCCCTCGCTGGGGGACGAGGCAGAAGTCCCCCTGGGAAAGGGCACTCTGGGCTCCTTATAACACGGAGTAATACGACTGAAGTCCCAAGTGGAGACTGGGCTGCAAGATCAGGGACCCACGGCCCATGAACCCCCATGACTTTAACCCCCCAAACCCACCCCCACCCCCACCCCCCAGCCCGGGCTCGGGCCCCAGCGGGAGCTGGACGCCCACCAGCCAAAGACAAGGTCCCTTGTTCTTTATGCATGGCTGTGGGTGTCACCCACAGCCCCAAGAAGCCGCAGTGGGTGTGGAGAGTTCACTTTGATTTATATATATATATATATATATATATATATATATATATATATATTTATACACACAGCTTTGAGGATCCTAAGCAAAAGTGCTCAACTTACTTTGAATTTATGGGAGAAAAAGGGCACGTGAGAAAGGAACTGGAAGGAGGGCAAAAGTTCCCCAGCCTGTCTTGGGGGGAAGGGGGGGGTTTGGTAAAGGAGAAATTCAGAACAGCCCCCCTATTCTATGTTAAAATGTATTCCGTTGCATTAATATTCAGATCTTATTTATATTTAGAACTCCTGCACTTCTTTCAGGATTTATAAATAGCACAGTTTCACTTATTCCTGCATCAAATGAAAACACTACTTTGCATTTCTATCATGCATGACAAAGAAAGCGCTTGGCGCTGACTTTGGAATTAGGCAGGCACCCCCATTGCCTCCCAGCCCAACCCTCTCTTCCTGGGAGAGAGAGGGCTTTGCAACGTGGCTCCCTGCTGAGCTCCAAGAAGCTCAGACAAGGTCGAGAATGGGTCACCACAAAACCCAGGTTTTCTCTAGAGAAGAGCTAAATCACCCGAGACTTGGATTAAAATGCAAAGTTGAAGGGCCCGAGTGACAGCACAGTGAGGAGGGTATTTGACTTGCACAAGGTCAATTTGGGTTTGACCCCCGGCATCCCATATGGTCCCCGAAGCACTGCCCAGCGTGATTCCTGAGTGCAGAGGCAGTAGGTACCCCTGAGCATCGCTGGGTGTGTCACCTGCCTCCCCCCCAAAAGAAAATAGTAAAGTACAACAGTTGAGGTCAGAGAGATAGTTTGGTGTAGGCCATGTGCCTGGCATGCCGCAGACCCAGAGTCAGTCTCCCGGTGCCGCCAGGACTGATCCCTGAGCACAGACACGAGTCAGCCGTGAGCTGCATCATGGTTTCCTACTGTTGGTCCTCAAGCTTTGTCCTCCGACCACTCTCTGCCTCCCGGACTAGGTCCTGACCCTGAACCCAAGAAACTGCATTTCTTCCTGTCTTTGCTCTCCGCTCCACTCCATGCTGGGCATGTAGTTGGCTTATGAGACAGTGCTCCTTGGGCGTTCACCCAAACCCCCGGGGTCCACCTGCGGGAGCTGGGCATTGGGTTCACCTGGATACAGAGGGAAAAAATAGGATATTCCTCGCTGGAATTTTTGGGAGACACAGCTGGTGGTGTCCAGGGGCTATCCTGGCTCTGCACTTTAGGGTCACCCCCGCTGGTGCTCAGGGAACCGTGCGGCACCAGAGACCAGGCCCCCCATTGAGGCACCCACTGGGCTTTCTCCGGTGGAGGGAGGCACCCATCTGGCTGGGAGACTCACCCAGGAAGTAGAGAGATGGGAAAATGCCCCCCCCCCCCGCCAGGCTGCTCAGCTGGCCTGGGACGGGGCCTGGGCTTGTCACAGCCTCAAGGGCTCCCCAAATGGGGGGGGGGCCCTGTGTCTGACTCCTGGGGCTCCGGGGGGCCTGGGGAGGAAGCTTGTCCATGGCCAGACCCCCGTTCCAGGCTCCCCCCCCCTTCCCTCAGAAGTGGGTCTGTGTCCCTTTTTCTGTCCCCTCCCTCGCTGCCCCCCAACATTCCAGCCCGGGGCAGGGGGAGGCTGGCGCACACAAAGCCGGCTGTGTTGGGGTGGTATGTGCCCCCGCCGGCCCTCCCCGCAGGGCACAATGCCCCCCTGCCCCCCCTGCCACCTCCCAACCGCACATACCAGCAGGCAATTGGTTCCTGGTTGAGGCCAGCCCCCTCGGGCTGGGGGCCCTGGGGATTTAAGCGGGTTCCAGGACGCCCCACTCAGCTCCGGGCCCCCCACTCTCCCAGCCCACCGCTGCTCCAGCCCTGCCCCCACCATGGCTCCCGGGGCCCCGGCGTCTGCTCCCAGCCCCGTCCTGGCTGCCCTGGTCTTCTGCTCTCTGGGTGAGTCGGGCTCAGGGGTCCCCCTCTCGGCGGCCGCCTGCCCACTTGGAGGGGGACAGTGGCGGGGAGGGGAGGAGGACGGCTGCAGGAGTTAGGCCCCGCTGGACCCCAAGAACGTGCCAGGGCCTCTGCATCACCCCCCAGTACTGCCCCCCTCGGCAGCCCCCAAGAGAACAGCCAGGGGGGCTGGAACACATTGGGTAGGGCGTTTGCCTCGCATGCGGCAGACCCAGGTTCGATTCCCAGCATCCCATGTGGTCCCCTGAGCACCACCAAGAGTAATTCCTGAGCGCAGAGCCAGGAGTAACCCCTGTGCATCTCTGGGTGTGACCCCCCAAAAGAAAAAACAGCCAGGAATAAAAGGAAGGAATCCTAGGAGGGGGTCCCAACTCTTGAGACCCTCTAAGCCCCGTTCCCAGGACAGGGGTCTCTCAGCATCTGGAAATGAGGTCATCCTCTTCCTTCTTTTTTCCGGGGGGAGGGTTGCTCTTATTTGGGGGCCACACTCAGCAGTGCTCGGGCTGACTCCTGGGTCTGAATCCAGTGATCACTCCTGGCGGGGCTCTGGGGGCCATCCGGGGTGCGGGGGATGGAACCTGGGCCAGCCGCGTGCAAAGCAAGAGCCCTTCTGGCTGGACTCTGGCTCTGGCCCCTCACCTTCCTTGTTAGAGGGGTCCCTGGGGGGCTAGGGTGCAGGCCAGAGCAGGGTTGAAGGAGCACCTTCTCCCCAAGATCCCCTGGAGCCCCCCGTGAGGCGGGGTGCTCTGGAGACATACATATCTGTCATCAGAGGCTGATCCCTAAATGCAGAATCTAGAGCCCTCTGGGATGCAGAGTGGGGGGAAAGGAGATGGCAGGGCCAGGGGGTAGACTCAGGGAAATGGGGTGAGGAGACTGCAGGGGTGGAATGAGCAGAGCAGTAGGGCCCTGGCCGGGAGCTGCGAGGAGGAAGCAGGGAGCAGCAGCCGCTCCAGCCTTCTGGGGAGCACTTGGGACCCCCAGGAATGTGAGGGGGCCACAGGCTGCAGGGGAGCGGGGGGGGGCGTGGGGGGGCATGAGCTTGACAATAGGTCTCTGTTTGCCCTCCCCATCCCGTGAACAATGGGGTCACAGTCACCCCCACGCAGTCTCCCTGGAATGGCCTCGGCGTGGGTGAGTCCCGGGGGTGGTGGCATCGGGCCAGAGCAGGGAGCCCCCTGGCTTGGGGGGCTTGCCCGGCCCCTCAGTGACCCCCAGGCCAAGGCCAGCTCACTGGTAAGTGGGGCACATCAGGGGCCACTGGACAGGAAAGATGTGGTCATTGGTCACTTTCCTATCCTACAAGAAGTCTGAATTCGTTGGGGCTGGAGCAATAGCACAGCGGGAGGGTGTTTGCCTTGCACGAGGCCAACCCGGGTTCAATTCCCAGCATCCCATAAGGTCCCCTGAGCACCGCCAGGAGTAATTCCTGAGTGCAGAGCCAGGAGTGAGCCCTGAGCATCGCTGGGTGTGACCCCCGCCCCCCCCCCCAAAAAAAAAACTGGAGAAATTCAGCAGGCTGGGCTCAGGCTTTGCCTATGGAGAGGCCTGGGACCATATCGTCCCCTTCAGCACTGCTGGGATGGACCCCTGAGCACCAAGCCGGGAGCAGCTTCTGGGCAATGCCAGATGTAGCCAAAAAAAAAAAAAAAGGAAAGGAAAATATAGCACTATGTTTTTTTTTTTGTTTGTTTGGGGGCCACACCTGCCAGTGCTCAGGGGTAACTCCTAGCTCTGCTCTCAGACACCCCTGGTGGTGCTCAGGGGACCCTATAGGATGCCGGGGATCAACCCCAGGTCAGCCACATGCAAGGGAAGTGCCTTACCCATTACACTATCTCCTGTCCCTCATGTATTTTTTTTTTTAATTTTGAGGTCACACCTGGCGATGCACAGGGGTTGCTCCTGGCTCTGCACTCAGGAATCACTCCTGGCGGTGCTCAGGGGACCCTATGGGATGCTGGGAATCGAACCTGGGTTGGCTGTGTGCAAGGCAAACGCCCTCCCCGCTGTGCTATTGCTCCAGCCCAGTCCCTCCCTCATGTTTTAAAAAAGCAAAACTGCAAAAGAAAGCTCTCTGCTCTTCTAAGCAAACACGTGGCGTCCTTTATCTGAGTGTCACTTGACCAAGTTTGGACATGACACTAAAGGCAGGGGTCGTATCTGGGAGGGAACGAGAAAGAATCGAGGGGCCAGGAGTGATAGGACAGAGCAGAGAACATTTGATGTACACACAACCAACCCGGGTTCGGGTTCGAAGCCCGGCACCCCATGTAGTCCGGGGAGCCTGCAGAAGTGATTCCAGAGTGCAGAGTCAGCGCTGAGCATCGCCAGTGATGGGTGGGGGGAGGGGTGAAGAGTCTTGGGGGAGATGCTCGAAGGGCTGAGGGTCACTGGGACATTTGCAGGAAACTTCGGTTCCTTCAGCCTGGAAGTAAGTCCAGACAAGGGGGCCGGGAGTGGGGACTCCTGGCTCTGGGACAGGGTCGCCGGTGTCGCTGTTCCTCTCGCGGTGGCCCTGACCTGTGCTGGCACTCCTCTCTCCCCGCCCCGCCCCCCGCAGCCCTGAGCCCTGCCCGCGCCATCGTGGTGTACACGGATCGGGTGGTATACGGGGCCGTGGGCTCCCGGGTCACCCTGCACTGCTCCTTCTGGTCCAGCGAGTGGGTGTCCGACGACATCTCCTTCACCTGGCGCTACCAGCCCGAGGGCGGCCGGGACGCCATTTCGGTGAGTGGTGGCGGCTGGCGGTGGGGCACGTCCCCAAAGCGAGTCCCTAGTGATGCTTTCTGAGTCAGGACTCAGGCCCGACCTGGGCTGGCCACAGCGGGTTCCTGTGGTCCCACCCCACCCCCACCCCCGGCTCTCGGTCTCTTAGTCGTCCCCCCCCTCACCCCCGCCCTAGATCTTCCACTATGCCAAGGGCCAGCCGTACATCGACGAGGTGGGCGCCTTCAAGGAGCGCATCCAGTGGGTGGGCGACCCCCGCTGGAAGGATGGCTCCATCATCATCCACAACCTGGACTACAGCGACAACGGCACCTTCACCTGCGACGTCAAGAACCCGCCCGACATCGTGGGCAAGACCTCCCAGGTCAAACTCTACGTCTTTGAAAAAGGTGCCAGGGCGCAGGGCGCACGCGGGGTGCGCGCGCGCGGCGCGGTGGTCTGCGGGGGGGCCCGGCCCGCGTCCCCGCGCTCACGCCCGCCTCCCCCCTAGTGCCCACGAGGTACGGGGTGGTGCTGGGCGCCGTGATCGGGGGCGTCCTGGGGCTGGTGCTGCTGTTGCTGTTGCTGTATTACCTGGTGCGTTACTGCTGGCTGCGCAGACAGGCGGCGCTGCAGAGGCGCCTCAGGTAGGCGCCTCCGGGACCCCCAGCCCCTTGCTCCCATCCCGGCTGGGGGTCCCAGGGGAGCGGTCCCCATCCCGCACGCCCACCCGCCGCTCCTGGGTGCGCACGGCTCCCCGCGCCTTGGAGAGCTGTGTCCAGCGCGCGCCTCTCCCCACCCCACAGTGCCATGGAGAAGGGTCGGCTGCACAAATCCTCCAAGGACTCCAAGCGCGGCCGGCAGGTAGGCGGACTGGGGGCGAGGTCAGGGGCGGGCTAGGGAGGCGCGGGGGGGGGGGGCAGGGGCGGACCCTGGGCGCGGGCGCAGGGCGCGGGCGCGGGCCGAACGAGCAGTTCCGGGTTGGGGGGAGACCCTCACTGTCCCCTCCCGCAGACGCCGGTCCTCTACGCCATGCTGGACCACAGCAGAAGCTCCAAGGGCAGCGACAAGAAGTCCAGGGGCCTGGGGGACTCGCGCAAGGACAAGAAATAGCGGTTATGGGGCCGGGCCGGGGCGCGGGGCGCGGCCGAGCCCGCCCGGGGCGCGCGGGTGGTGGTCATCGAGCTGGAACTGCGCAAGGATGAGCCGGACGCCGCGCTGCGGCCGGCCGTCAAGTCCCCCAGCAGGACGAGCCTCAAGAACGCCCTCAAGAACATGATGGGGCGGGACTCGGCCTCGTGAGCGCCCCAGCCCTGCCCGAGGGACGAGGGACGCCCCGTCCTGTCCTGCCCCCCTTCGAGGTGCTTCCTCCCCGCCCCAGCCCTGCCCTTCCCGCCCCTGGTTCCCGCTCACGTCCTTCCTCGCCCCCTCCCTCCCCGCAGCCCAGGCCCCCACCCAAGGACTGCGTGTTTGGTGCCTGTCCCTCCAGGACCAAAGAAAGGGACCTTGAGACCCCCATGCCCACCCCCCCCACTGGCTCGCCCAGTGCCTCTGTCTGTCCCCCACCTAACACCCGGTCGCCCAGAGCTGCTTTCTTTAGGGGTCCTTTAGGTGGACTCTGTCCCATGACTGAGCACCCATGACGTCATGCTGCCCCTCCCCCACCCCACAGCCCTTTGGGGCTGGCCAGCCGGCCCAGCAGAGCACCCTCGCCCCACCCTCAGCTGCAACTTTGCTGTCCCCTGGAGCACTGTCCTGGGACTCAAGGTCATGGGGAAGGAGAGAGAGAGATGGGGGTCCTGGCAGCAGGCGGCTGAGGAGGGGGCAGGGGTCTCGGGAGGGGCGCCCTGCTCCCAGCCACAGGAGCCTTTGGGTTTTTCTATATTCTGTATATTTCTTCTCAGCACCCCCTCCCCACTCCTGAATGTTTAATAAACACTGACATTTGCAGAAGTTCCATCTCCCGGCTGGTTTCCTGGGGAAAATCCCCAGCCGTGCCCCTCCTCGGATGGGGGGGAGGAATCTGGGTGTTTGGGGGCGTGGAGGCTCCTGGGGAGAGGGTGCCGGCGTCCACCCTGGGCTCTGCTCCGAGCACGAAGAAACTTTGCCTCGGGTAACTTGGTGCCCTGTGTGCACGGCAGCCCAGGTCTGGAGAGGGTGTGCGCGTGTGTGTGCGTGTACATCCATGGGATTCAACAGCCAACATCAGGAGAGGGTATGTGTATGTGTGTGTGTGTGTGTGTGTGTGTGTATACACGTGACTCAACAGCCAACATCTGGGAGAGAGGTATGAGGGTGTGTGTCTGTGTGTGTGTTGTGTGTGTGTGGTGTGTTCAGGAGTGTGTGTGGATGTGTATATATGGGACTCAACAGCCAACATCAGGAGAGGATGCGTATGTGTGTGTGTATGTATGTATGTGTGTCCATGTGATTCAACAGCCAACATCAGGAGAGGGTGTGTGTGTGTGTGTGTGTGTGTGTGTGTGTGTGTATACAAGGGGGGGGGGGTGTCCAGGGGATTCAACAGCCAACATCCAGGAGAGGGTGTGTGTGTGTGTGTGTGTGTGTGTGTGTGTGTGTGTCTCCATGGAACAGCCAACTTCAGGAGAAGGTGTGTGTGTGTGTTGTGTGTGTGTGTGTCTCCATGGGACTCAACAGCCAGCCCGGGAGAGCATGTGTGCGCGGGCTGTGCACACATGCGGGCGACACAGGAGCAGAGGGCGGGTCACACCAGACGGCTTTTATTCTCAGCATCATGCCATGTGTGGCCCCGCGGAGCGGCTACTCCGCTCTGCCCTGGGGTGGGGGGGAGCGGCTGCGGCTACAGCCCCGCGTGCGTGCATGGCCTCGAGGGGTGGGGGGGGGAGGTCGGCAGGTCCGCAGCACCCCAAGAACCCTCACGAGCTGAGTCTCTGAGACTCCTCCCCGCCCCCCGCCCGGGCCCCATTTCCCTCCGGGACCGGCTCTGCCCCCTCCTTCCTCGGACTCACCTACTGGCATGCACTAGTGTGGAAGCTGCAGGATTTGGGGGGGCCCCAGAGAGTCTCGGCTTAAGGGAGGGGGACGTGGGGCGCGGGGACCAGGCAGATGCTCAAGAGCATGTGGGCGTGTCCCGGGGCCCTGGCTTGATGGACCCAAGGGCCCCCGACTGCCAGACATGGAGCCGTCCAGTACCCTTGGTCTTGACCCCGGGGGCCCCTCCTCCCACGAGCATTTCTGGAGCAGAGTCATGTGGCCCCCACCAGCCCCCTCCCCTCCTCCTCAGGCATCTGTGGTCTGGGGGAGGCAGGGGTGGATCCCAGCCGGGGACGTGTTCCATCCCCACCTGGCCCAGGCTCTGCTGCGAGGGGAAGAACCTACGGGGACGGGGGTGGGGGGGCTCAGGGGCTGGGGGCGGCCGGCCCCCTAGGAGCTGGGCTCCTTTTTCCTCTGCTGGAAGCGCCGGAACTTGCCCTGGATGGCCAGAGCCGCCTTCTCGGTCTCGGGGGCCGTGAGGTCGATGTCGATCTCCTCCTCCTCCTCCTTCTTTCTGCCTCCGGCCTTCCCTGCAGACCAGAGCGCCCAGAGATGACCGGACACGCCCCTGGGGTCAACACTAATGATTTTATTTTATTTATTTATTTATTTATTTATTTATTTATTTATTTATTTTGCCTTTTGGGTCACACCTGGCAATACACAGGGCTGACTCCTGGTTCTACACTCAGGAATGACTCCTGGCGGTGCTCGGGGGACCCTATGGGATGCTGGGATTCGAACCCGGGTCGGCCACGTGCAAGGCAAACGCCCTCCCCGCGGTGCTATCGCTCCAGCCCCATAATGATTTTATTTTTTTTTTTTTGCTTTTTGGTTCACACCCAGCAATATCAGGGCTGACTCCTGGCTCTGCACTCAGGAATTCCTCCTGGCGGTGCTCAGGGGACCAAGTGGGATGCTGGGAATCGAACCCGGGTCAGTCGAGTGCCAGGCCAATGCCCTCCCCGCTGTGCTATCACTCCAGCCCCAACATGAATGATATTTGGGCCAACCGAGCTGGACGTTTCCATGTCCAGCAGTTTAGGGCATTTGGGTCCAGTAGCGCCAGGATCATGCCCACATGCACCCCAGACTCCACCCAACGCTCCTCGAGCCCCCCAGACACTCACCCTTCTCCTCGGGGCCGGGCGCCTGGTTGGTAGCCGGGGCTGTCTTGGTGCTGAGCTAGAAGAGAGAGTCCAGGTGAGTCCACGCTTGTGGGCACGGCAGCTGCCCCTTGGGTGTCTGGCTTCTGGAACTTTCTGGGCGAGGTTAGGGAGAGGAAGCCCAGGAGAGGGATGGGTGGGACACGCACAAGACTGGCCAGGCGCCAGGGACAGACTGGCAGGGACCAGCAAATACCAGGGCAGGAGGCCAAGAGGGCCATTGAGGGTCCGAGGTCAAGGTCACACACATCTATCATGGCTCAAGGTCATGGCGGCGGAGCTCATAGGAGCCCAAAGTCACTCAAGGTCACAGCCGCACCCCCCCAAGGTCAGGCAAGGCCAAGGCCTGGAATGTGAGGAGAGGTCAGTGACAGGCCCTAAGCTGGGAGCCACGCTGACCCGGCCTGACCCCTGAGCTGGGGCTGTCTTCCAGCCGCTCCCCTGCATGGGGAACTGAACACCCCCTTTTTTTTTTTGCTCAGGGCTGACTCCTGGTTCTGCACTCAGGGATCACTCCTGGCGGTGCTAAGGGGGCCCCTATGGGATGCTGGGCATCGAACCCGGGTCGGCTGTGTGCCAGGCCAACGCCCTCCCTGCTGTCCCATCACTCCAACTCCCTGGGCCCCAATTTTGACAATCTCCTGGCACGCTTCTCTCAGCACCCCCTGGCAGGGCAGCCTGAGTCCGTACAGAATCCCACGCAAGGCCACCCCTTCACCTCTGACCTCTGGCCCTGGCGCCTGGCTTCACGGAGCCCAGAACAGGCAGCTTACACAGTGACCACCTCCCGCCCCCCAGTTCCCAAAATAGCTGTTCTCTAGCTGCCCTTTATTTCTTTTCTTTTTTTTTTTCTTCTGCTTTTTGCGTCACACCCGGCAATGCTCAGGGGTTCCTCCTGGCTCTGCACTCAGGAATCACTCCTGGGGGTGCTCAGGGGGCCCTAGGGGATGCTGGGGATCGAACCCGGGTCGGCCTCCTGCCAGGCCAACGCCCTCCCCGCTGTGCTATGGCTCTGTCCCTCTCCAGCCGTATCGGGTGGAGCTGTTCGGGGTGCTCGGAAGAGGCGGGAGCTGGGGGGCTGCAGGCTCCTGAGCCCCCTCTTTACAGACCCCCCCCCACGCCAGCCTGGGAGAGAGGGGCGGACCTCTGGCCGCCATCTCAGTCTTGGCCCTGCGGGGTGGGGGGTGAACCCCAAATTCCACCCCCTCCACTCCTGACTCAGTGCCCCAGGGCATCAGGCTCAGTACCCCCAGGCAGCGCCCCCCCACCCCGCCTCTGTGTCCCCACCACGCAGCAGCCTGTCCCCAGAGGATGCCGCCTTCCTGGCCAGCCTGCACTGCCCCCGGGGACCCCGCACCAGGTTCCACTGACGCCAGCGCCCTGGAGGCTGTGACTTCTTTCCTTTGTGGCCCCTGGGGGGGGCGCCCCCCGGGGCAGTGGGGCAGGCCAGCATCCTCGGGCCTGTGAGTGCGGGGGGGGGCACGGCAGCCCCCCAGCCTCCCGGGGGCAAGTCACACAGGCAGGAGGAGCTGCAGCCTCTCCCTCCTTCTCCGCCCCAATCCCTGAGCTCAAAGTGGGAGAGGGTGCAGGGGACCAGGGGCGGGACAGCGGGAGGGCGCCTGCCTCGCACGCAGCAGACCCGGGTTCGATTCCCGGCATCCGGTCTGGTCCCATTTAGGTCCCCGAGCATCACCCGGAGTGTATTACTGCAGGCAGAGCCAGGAGGAAGCCCTGAGCACTGCCAGGAACGGAACGGCCCACAGCAAAAGGAAAGATAAATAAACTGAGAGAGAGAGAGTGAGAGAAAGAGAGAGATGGAAGGAGAGAGAGAGGGAGAGAAAGAGAGAGAGAAAGAGGAGAGAGATGGAAGGAGAGAGAGAGGGAGAGAAAGAGAGAGGGAAAGAGAAAGAGAGGGAAAGAGAGAGGGAAAGAGATGGTAGGAGAGAGAGAGGGAGAGAAAGAGAGAGGGAAAGAGAAAGAGAGGGAGAGAGATGGAAGGAGAGAGGGGAGAGAGAGAAAGAGAGAAGAAAAGAGAGAGAGAGAGAGAGAGAGAAGTCTTGGCGACTTGCATTATTTTTCGCTTTTTCTTTTCCTTTTTGGTCACACCCGGCGATGCTCAGGGCTGACTCCTGGCTCTGCACTCAGGAATCACTCCTAGCGGTGCTCAGGGGACCCTATGGGATGCTGCAACTCGAACCCGGGTCGGCTGCATGCCAGGCAAACGCCTCCCCGCTGTGCTATCGCTCCAGCCCGAGTGGAAAATCTTGGGAGCTGGGCCCGGAGTGAGACCCCCAGGGCTGGCAGCTGCGCCTGGCACACACAGGGCCCAGCCCCCAGCCGTGCCCGCACCTCCCAGGCACTCCCAGCCCCGCAGGACCCGGGCACTGTGGGGACTCTCCATCCTGGCTCTCCTGTTCAAGGGAAGCAAGGGCTGGTTTTGTTGTTGTTGAACAAGATTTACTGAGCGTGAGGGGAGAGAAAGAGGAATACAGGTTCCAGAGAGAAGACAGATTTCTCCGGAGTGGGAAGGCAGAGAGAGAGAGAGAGAGAGAGAGAGAGAGAGAGAGAGAGAGAGAGAGAGAGAGAGAGAGAGAGAGAGAGGAGGGAGAGAGGGAGGAGAGAGAGGGAGAGAGAGAGACAGAGAGGGAGAGAGAGGGGGAGACCCGGGGAGAGAGGAGAGGGAAAGAGACAGGCAGAGAGAAGGAGGGAGGGAGAGAGGGAGAGAGAGGGAGAGAAAAAAGAGAAAGGGAGAAAGAAAGGGAAAGAGAGAAGGAGAGAGAGGGAGAAAGAGACAGGAGAGAGGGAGAGAGTGGAGAGAGAGGGAGAGAGACAAAGAGAGGGAGAGAGAGGAGAGAGAGAAGGGGAGGGAGAGAGGAGAGAGAGAGGGAGGGAGGGAGAGGGATAGAGAGAGGGAGAGAGAGGAGAGAGAGAAGGGGAGGGAAAGAGGAGAGAGAGGTATGGAGAGAGGGAGAGAGAGGAGAGAGAGGAGAGAGAGAAGGGGAGGGAGAGAGGAGAGAGAGGGAGGGAGAGAGGGAGAGAGAGGAGAGAGAGAGAGGAGCGAGAGGGAGGGAGAGAGACAAAGAGAGGGAGAGAGAAGAGAGAGAGAAGGGGAGGGAGAGAGGAGAGAGAGAGAGGGAGGGAGGGAGAGGGGGGAGAGAGAGGAGAGAGGGAGAGAGGAGAGAGACAGAGAGAGACAGAGAGAGGAAGAGAGAGAAGGGGAGGGAAAGAGGAGAGAGAGAGGGAGGGAGAGAGGAGAGAGAGGGAGAGAGAGGAGAGAGGGAGAGAGGAGAGAGAGAGGGAGAAGAGAGAAAGGAGAGAGAGAGGGAGAGGAGAGAGAGAGAGGGAGAGGAGAGAGAGAGGGAGAGAAGAGAGAGAAATGCATTCAAGGGAGAAAGGGACTTGAAGGCAGCCCCCACCCCTCAAATTCTGTTTAAAAGGTGAAGCTCGGGCTCTGGAGAAACAGCACAGGGACTAAAATGTTTGCCTGGCACGTGGCTGTCCCGGGTCCCACCCCACCGGGCCCCCCAACCCACGGGCGGGGGGCGGGTCCTGGACTGCTGCCCCCTGCTTCTCTGTCTTCCCTCCAGCTGCCCGTTACCACAGCAACTGCCAGAGGAGGGGTGGGGGTCCCCACTGCTGCCCGGAGCCAAGGGGGACCTGTGGTGACCCTGGCCGCCTCACCCCTACACGCTCCCCCCAACTCCTCTGAGTGTGCCACAGTTCAGCTCAGGGAGTCTGGGGGCCCCCTGGCGCGGCCCCCCATGTCAGAGAACACAAAAGGACCCTCAGTGCCTGCAGGGACCCTGACCTGGGCGGGCTGGGGGAGGGGAGGGTCGTGCTTGGGCGCCCACTGGCCTCAGATGGACTCCAGGTGCCCACGAGGGCAGCTGCGCCTCCTCAAGGTCACGCTCAAGGGCAGAACAGAGCTGGGGGTGTCCCCGTGGAGAGCTCTGGCCCCCAGAGTGGGCACCCCCTGGGCAGCGCCGGGGGGCCCAGCCCCTGCCCCCCTTCCTAGACCAGCAGCCCAGAAGGGCAGGACGCGGCCAGCGCCGTCCTGCAGCTTGTCCCAGTGACTCAGGGCACCCCCCTCCCCAGTACCCAGAGGGGCTATTTGTGGAGCCTCAGGCTGCCAGGATGGGGGACCCGCCCCCGGGGGCAGGGGGAGGGAGGGAGGAGGAGGAGGCATCCCTCAGGCTGATCCCCACCATCTGCCCGCTGCGGCCCCCCCAGGGTGCCCGTGTCCCAAAATAAACGCCTGGGTGCCCCCGGCCTGCAGGCCTGCTCAGCCCGCCGCCCCCGGGAGCCGGCAGCGCGGGGGCCGCAGGGAAGGGGCAGCCCTGGGGGGCCAACGGGGGGGCTCCAGGCCATGAGGGGGCAGTTCTGGGTGGCAGAGCTGGGGGGGACCAGAGAGCCCAGGGTGTCCAGCGAGGGTGCTGGACACCCCCGCTGCCTGGCTGGCAGGCTGGACGGGGACAGCCAACAGGGACTGGCCCTGTCCCCGGCACCTCGGAGGGTCCCTCCAGCCTGGCCAGGGAGCCAGCCCCGAGCACTGAGCCAGGGGACACCCTGAGCAGGGCCCCGGGGGGCCTCCAAACCCAAAGAGAAAATAGAAGAAGAAAGAGAAATAGAATCCTCAATCCTCTCCCGGTGGGGCTGGAGCGACAGCACAACGGGGAGGGCCTTGGCCTTGCACGCAGCTGACCCGGGTTTGAGCCGACCCAGGTTCGAGCCCAGCATCCCCTAGGGTCCCCCGAGTACTGCCAGGAGTGATTCCTGAGTGCAGAGCCAGGAATCAGCCCTGAGCATCACCGGGTGGGACCCAAAAAGCAAAAAAAAAAAAAAAAAAAAAAAAAAAATCCTCTCCTGGAGGCTGGCCCCGGGCCAAGGTGGAGGGAGCTGGGTCCAAGCCCTGCACCCCTGCAGGGCTCCGCAGAGCACTGTGGGGAGGGGCCCGAGCACTGGGCATGGGTCAGCCCAGTCATGTCCAGTGGTCAGTGTGACAGTGAGGTGCGTAAGGACAGTTCTTTCAGCGACAAGCCTGAGCTTTGCCACCTCGCCTGTCTCTAGCTTGCTCGGAGCTCAGCTTCCTCGTGGTTTCTGAGTTTGATCTGGGGTCACCCCCGGCTCTGTGCTCAGGGCTTACTCCCAGCTCTGTGCTCAGGGCTTACTCCTGGCTCTGTGCTCAGGGCTGACTCCCGCTCTGTGCTCAGGGCTGACTCCCGGCTCTGTGCTCAGGGATCACTCCTGTTGAGGCTTATGGAATCATATGCAGTGCTGAGGATCGAACCAGGGTTGGCCCTGTGCCCAGGGCGATTGCCTTAACCCCTGTCCTATTTCTTGGGCCCACTTCCTTTAAAAGAAGGATACTGGGCCCGAGTGATAGTACAGGAGGTAGGGCACTTTTCTGGCACACAGCTGACCTGGGTTCATTTGATCCTTGGCATCCCAAGCTGGCAACAGAGACCCCTGAGCGTAGCCAGGAATGAGCCCTGAGCACAGAGTTGGGAGTGAGCCCTGAGCATAGAGCCAGGAGTCAGCCCTGAGCGCAAGCAGGAGTCAGCCCTGAGCATACCCAAACCCAAGCAACCATGCAACCAAACAGAAAACTCTAATCAGTTAAACCAAAACACTGGACCAGGTGACCGCTAGGGTTCTCAGCAGGTTCCCTCTCCCTCTGCCCGTCCCTCTTTCTCCACCCCCTCACCCTCCCCTCCCTGCCCTGCCCTGGAGCCCCGGCCGAGGGTCCCAGCCTGCCCCTCACAGAAGAGGGAATGGGGTGCAAGCAAGTCAGATCTGTCCTTCAGGGTGACCGGGACTCAAGAAAAACCTTTGCAAATGCAGCAGAACGGGGGGGGGGGTGCCCCTGGGGTGCCTCTGCTGCCCCCACCGGCTCCCGCTGAGCACGGAGCCCCGCGGGCAGGTGGAGAAGCAATGCCCACGTGGGTGCCAGCCGGCCCCCCCCGTGCTTTCCTCCCACTCGGGACACGCACAGCTGCAGCTGGGAGCCAGCCCCCCCCCACCCCGGCTCCCGGGTACAGGGCGAGCCCCCCTCTCTCCAGCTCCCGCGCCTCGGAGATAAAGCAGCTCAGAGGGTGGGGAGGGCAGGTGGGCGGGCTCAGGCCTCAGCATCCCCGCGGGTAGCCCCTCAGCACCGCTGGCAGACTGGCAGTGCCACCCCCCGCACTGCCAAGGGGCAAAGAAAGGGGCAGGCAAGTTCAAGGTTCAAGAATCAAGTTCTGGGGCTGGAGCTTTAGCACAGCGGGGAGGGCGTCGGCCTGGCACACAGCTGACCCTGGTTCGACCCCCAGCATCCCATAGGGTCCCCGAAGCACCGCCAGGAGTGATTGCTGAGCACAGAGCCAGGAGTCAGCCCTGACCTGAGCATCGCCGGGTGCTACCCAAAAGGCCAAGAAGAGAAAATTCAAGATCTGGGGCTGGACAGAAGCAGCGGGAAGGGGCCGACTTGCACCCCACCCACCGACCCGACCCCCAATCCCCCCCAGCACTGGCGGGAGTGATCCCTGAGCACAGCCACGCACAGCCCCCGAGAGCCCTGGAACCCAGAAACGGGAGACAAGGAACCACCCTTGCTCAGAGCCCCGTGGAAGGCGGCCCAGAGCGGGCGGCCCGGCCCTCCTGGCCACTAGTCCAGGGCCAGTGGACACTCAGTGGGCAGCAGAGCCGGGGAGCACAGAGCCCAGAGCCCCCCTGGGCCACCGGTGGGGGCGCCCCCAAGCCAACAGCCAAACTAAGATGAGTAAAACAGCCCGGACACACCCTGACCCCCCCAGCCTGGCCGGAGGTGCCAGCGAAGGGGACCCTCTCCTCCCCCGAGGCGGGTAGCAAAGTGGGGACCCCCAGCTGCACCATACCAGGAGAGTTCTTAAAGCCCAAGGCCAGGACACACACACACACACACACACACAGAAGACCAGAGAGGTGTGGTGAAAAACTCTAAGCAGCACAGCCCGCGTGTGTGTGTATGTGTGTGTGTGAGTGTGTGTCCCTGTGTGTGTGAGTGTGTGTCCCTGTGTGTGTCTATGTGATAGTGTGTGTGTGAGTATGTGTGTGAGTGTGTATGTCCCTGTGTGTGAGTGTGTGTCTGTGTATGTCTGTGTGATAGTGTGTGTGAGTGTGTGAGTCTGTGTGTGTCTGTGTGTCCCTGTGTGTGTGAGTCTGGTGTGTCTGTGTAACAGTGTGTGTGTATGTGTGTGTGTGAGTGTGTGTCCCCGTGTGAGTCTGTGTGTCTGTGTGATTGTGTGTGAGTATGTGTGTGAGTGTGTTTGTCCCTGTGTGTGAGTGTGTGAGTCTGTGTGTGTCTGTGTGATAGTATGTGTGTGAGTCTGTGTGTGTCTGTGTGTCCCTGTGTGTGTGAGTCTGGTGTGTCTGTGTAACAGTGTGTGTGTATGTGTGTGTAAGTGTGTGTCCCTGTGTGAGTCTGTGTGTCTGTGTGATTGTGTGTGAGTGTGAGTGTGTGTCGTGTGTGTCTGTGTGTGTGAGTGTGTGTGTCTGTGTGTGAGTGTGTGTCCCTGTGTGTGAGTGTGTGTGTCTGTGTAACAGTGTGTGTGTGAGTGTGTGTGTCCCTGTGTGAGTCTGTGTGTCTGTGTGATTGTGTGTGAGTGTGTGTGTCGTGTGTGTCTGTGTGTGTGTCTGTGTGTGAGTGTGTGTCCCTGTGTGTGAGTGTGTGTGTCTGTGTAACAGTGTGTGTGCGTGTGTTGTGTGTGTCTGTGTGTGTTTCTGTGTATGAGTGTGAGTGTGTTGTCTGTGTGTGTGTCCCTGTGTGTGAGTGTGTCTGTGTAACAGTGTGTGTGAGTGTGTGAGTGTGTGTGTCATGTGTGTCTGTGTGTCTGTCTGTGTATGAGTGTATGAGTGTGAGTGTGTTGTCTGTGTGTGTCTGTGTGTGAGTGTGTGTGTGTGTGTGTGAGTGTCTGTGTGTGTTCGCAGGCCGGGGCTCCCCATGCTGAGCCTCTCCACAGCCTTCCCCCAGCGTCCCGGGACCGAGGGCTGCATCCGGGCCGGCCACTCTCCAATCTGCCGCAGGGGACGGCCGGGGGCCAGCCCCGGGGCACAGGTGAACTAGAAACCCCCCAGCCCCGACTCGGGCTGGTGCAGTTTCTCTGATGCACCAACATAAGCCAGTGGGTGTGGGGGGGCAGCTCTTACATAAGTCGGGGTGGTGGGGGGGCCGGCACCAGGGCGGGTGTAGAGACCCGGGGCGCGAGGGCAGGGAGGGAGGCACCCGCGCGGCTCGCGCCCTCTCTCCCTGCGGGCGGGCTCCCAGCAACACTTCCGATTCTCATCACGCTTTTCTGAGGGGAAGAAAACAGGCTGGCCCCGGGGCCCCAGGGGGTGGGCGCCGAGCCCCCTGGGGCGGTGCTGTGGAGACAGACCCACGGCTTCTGCGAGATGCCCCGCCAGCCGGGCTGCGGGCGCGCAGGGCAGAGGCTGCTAAACGGTCAGTTAGCAGCTCTGCACGACAGCTCCCGCCCGGGGTGCCCCCCCCCCCCGGGGACCCACACGGCCAGTCACGGCCAGCAGCAAAGGCGAGAGGGCCAGTTTCCTGGTCACTCCCCACCACCCCAGAGGGTCCCGCTTGGGCTCTGCCCGCCCCCTGCCACCCCTCCCCGGGTCCTGGGCTAGGCTGCGAATCCTTCTCCCAGGGGACCACCAGGGGGACGGTTGGAATCGCAACTTTCCAGCCCAGCTGAGGGGACGCTGAGGGCTGGCCCGGGAGGTGTCCACTCACATCCTCGCTGGAAGGGGCAGCTGGGTGGGACTCCGAGCCTCGTCCCTGCCCCCTGCAGCCCCCGCCAGGCTGGGCTTCCCAGGGTCAGGATAGGGGACACGGCAACACTGGCCAGGACAGCAGGTGGTGCTGGCTGAGCCCGGGTGAGGGCTTCTGGGAGGAGGTGGCAGTGTTCCCAGACATGAAGTTCTGACCCCTCACTCCGGGGAGGGGGGGCAGTGCCAGGCTAGGGGTGGTGGGCTCCCCGGAATACCCTCCAGAAGGACAAAGCTCAGGGCCTGCAGCAACACTTGGCACCTAAGGACCCATCCACCATCCACGCTGCAGACCGAGAAGGGGGCCCAGAGAGGTTGGTTCACTTGCCTGCGGGTGCACAGTTGTGCATACAGCCTGCCTAGAGGGGAGTCCCAGGAAGGGGGCTGCAAAGAAGGTCTCCTAGTAATGTCCACCCACACAGCCCCGGACTTCAAGTCGGCTCTGAGCCCCACCTACAGATGGGGCTATGCTCTGGACAGACAGACAGACAGAACCACCCAGCTGAAGGGCTAGTGGGGGTCACTCCCTCCCCGCCGGGCCAGCCAGCCAAGACCCAGGGCGGGAGGGGGCACTGCGCCCTGGCCACCAGGAAGGCCCGTCCTGTAGCTCCTGACCCGAGCAGGGCCAAGCGGGGGTTGGAGGGGGGTGCAAGCTGCATACCAGGGGCGTGGGGTGGACCCCTGGGGGGAAAGAGGGACAGAGGAGCAAGAGCACCAGGTTCCAGTGAGCGACCCCCCCCCGTGCCCCTAAGCGCCATCCGGTGCCCGTGGACCCCCGCTTGGCCCGGGCAGCGCTGGGCAGGGCAGGGCAGGGCAGCGCTGGGCAGCGCGGGTCAGGGGCCCTCACCTCGCTCATCGCGGCGGCAGCTGCAGGGCAGGCCCAGGCGGGGGCTCCGGGCGGCCTGGCCGGCGAGGGGGCAGCGCTGGCGCCCAGGCTCGATGCCCGCTCTGGCTCGCACCCTGGCCTGGCACTGGCGCTCCGCGCGCGCCGGACCCATCTTTTATAGCCCGGCCCGGCCCCGCCTCCCGCGCGGCCAATGGGAGCGCGGGCTGCCGCGGAGTGACGGCGCCCGGCAGCCAATGGGAGCGCGCCTGGAGGCCTGCTGCATTTCCAAACTAGGGAAGGCGCTGGGGAGAGCGGCCGGGAGGGGGCTGAGCGCAGGGGAGTGGGGTGAGCGCAGGGGAAGGGGAGAGGGGGCGAGCAAGGCCCGGGCCCGGCGGGGAGGCGGGCAGCGCGTGCATCTGCGAACGCCTGGCTGGCAGGCGGGGGAGCGCGCGGCTTGCACACTGCATACCAGGGTGCAACCCTGGGCATCCCATAGGGTCCCTGGAGTAAAGGGGTCGGTCCCTGGAACCACCAGGTGTGGCCAGGAAATAAAAAAAAAATTAAATCTGAGGCTGGAGAGATAGTACAGCAGGGAGGGCGCTTGCTTTGCATCCCCCCCCCCCTCCCCGGCTGACCTTGGTTCCATCCCCTGCATCCCATAGGGTCCCCCAGCACGGCCAGGACTAATTCCTGAATGCAGAGTCAGGAGTGAGTCCTGAGCCCTGTTGAGACCCACTCACTTAACTAAAATTAAATTAAAAAAAAAAAATCCACACCGAGCGTCAAGACCGAGCTCTGGCAGGCAACTTCTCTACTCTGACCTGCGTCCCCAGCCTTGCTGTGTCCACTTTTATTTTGTTTGTGTCGGGGCCACACCTGGTGGTGCTCAAGTGCGTACTCCGGGCTCTGCACTCAGGGATCACACTGGGTGGGGTTCTGGGGAAGGAGAGGGGGACCATACAGGATGCCTGGGGTTGAACACCAGCTCTGAAGGCAAATGACTTCAGCTGTTACGTCCTTTTGTTCAGTTCATCCTAATGTAACTCACGGAGGGAGACAGCAGAACGGGCATCTGCGAGCTAATGGACGGACCCCGGTTCCATCCCTGCACCGTGTAAGGTCCCCAGAGCCCCGCCAGGAATGATCCCTGAGCCAAGAGCCAAGGGTCAGCCCCCCCCACCCCACCCCAGCAGGGTGTGGCCCCAAAACAAAGGAATAGTAATAACTCAGCTCCTGAGGTCTCTGGGCAACCCTGTCCAGGTAAGAATTCGGGTCATGGGGGCTGGAGCGATAGTACAGTGGGGAGGGCGTTTGCCTTGCACGGGGCTGACCCGGGTTCAATTTCCAGCATCCCATATGGTCCCCTGAGCACGCCAGGAGTGATTCCTGAGTGCATGAGCCAGGAGTAAAAAAGCAAAACAAACAAACAAAAAACAAAAGCAGGTCATTTCACTAGCCAGACCTCCTGGCAGGTCAGACATGGAAGGGAAAGTGAGTCCCAGCTTCTTCCCTACCCCCTGTGGAGCCGCTGACTCTGCAGGAGGCATTCAGCAATCAGGGTTGCCAGAGAGACCAGTTTCTAAGGAGGCGAACTCCTACCCTCCCCTTACCCTCCTCCCCCTGCGCTGCACCTCTTCACTGCAAGTCAATGAGCAGGGAAAAGATCTAGAACCTTCCCTAACTTCCTCAGCCTCGGGACAATAAGATAGGCAGTCAGGTTCTGTCTAGTCTTTTTTTTTTTTTCTTCGGTTTTTGGGTCACACCCAGCGATGCACAGGGGTTACTCCTGGCTCATGCACTCAGGAATTTCTCCTGGCAGTGCTCAGGGGACTCTATGGGATGCTGGGAATTGAATCCGGGTCGGCCTCCTGCAAGGCAAACGCCCTACCTGCTGTGTTATTGCTCCAGCCCCAGGTTCTGTCTAGTCTTTGCAGCATTGGGAGGGTCTCACCTCCCAGCAGGCACAAAGAGGGGAACTTAGAGAACCCCCTCTGCCACCCTATTTCGGTCTGTTTCCGGCAGATCACAGGTTGACCACAGGTGACAGGTGACCACAGGTGACAGGTGACCACTGGAGGGGTCAGGGGGTCAGAGAGTTTGTAGCAAAACAGCGGGGCCGAGTCAAGAGACTTGGAGAATCGATGCCAGGTCTGGGGGCTGGTGCTGGACAGGACGGGGCAGTGTACAGGAAGTGTAGCTTCAACAGGAAGTGCCGATGCCAGCGTGGCAGGGAGGCGTGTGCCCAGTGGGCAGAGCACATGTATATCTACATACAGACGCGTGCATACACTAAACACACATAAATTGTGTGTTTTTGTTTGGGGGCCACACTTGGCGGTGCTCAGGGGGTACTCCTGGCTCTGCACGCTCAGAGTGATCGCTCCTGGTGGGCTTGGAGGGCCGTTTTGGGGTGCCGGGGACTGAACCGGAGTCCGCCGCATGCACCTCCAGCGCCCTCCCCGCTGTAGCCTGGCTCCAGCCCTTACTATATTTCTCAATAGAAGATTGAAAACCCTGGCGGGGAGCTGGAGCAATAGCACAGCGGGGAGGGCGTTTGCCTTGCACGCGGCCGACCCGGGTTCGATTCCCAGAATGCCATATGGTCCCCCAGCACCGCCAGGAGTAATTCCTGAGTGTAGAGCGAGGAATAAGCCCTGTGCATCGCTGGGTGTGACCCCAAAAAGCAAAAAAAAAAAAAAAAAAGAAAAGAAAAGAAAAGAAAACTCTGGCGGGTGGTGCTGAGTTTGGAATCAGACCTTGTTCAGCACAGCCACTGCTGCCTGGAGTGGACGTGACTCGGGGCCTCTGTGCTCGCAGCTGGGGGAGAGCGCGGAGCGGCTGGGAACAGCCGGTGTGTGTGTGTGCCGCCTGCAGCCGGCAGCCCAAGGGCAGATGTTCCGGACGTCCTGCACGGCCTATTCGGGGCACTCTGGAAGCTTGGCACACAGAGTGCCAGGGCGGGTGTGTGAGGTCAGGGGAGGCCGGCAGCTTGGCACCCAGGAGCAGAGGCTGGAGCTGGGGACGGCAGCCAGATGACCGGCGACGTCCTGGTGCGGGGGGGGGGGGGCGGTGTGAGGCGCAGAGGTGGCTGGCATGTGCCGGTGCAGAGAAAGCCGGGAAGAATGCTGAGCCTCGGCCACTTGCTACTCTGGGGCAGAAGCGGCTGGGAAGGCACCGGCAGGGGCTGACATGGGGCGTGTCGCTGGCCAGGCCAGGGGACAGCACGATGGCCCAGCAGCAGAGGGAATGTAGGGGCTGCTGAGTGGGGGGAGAAAGGTGAGTATGTGAGGGATTTGCCTTAGCTATTTTTGGCTTGGGGCCACACCTGGAAGTGCTCAGGGGTCACTTCTGGGCAGCTCAGGGGTGCCAGGAATCAAACCTGGCCACTGCCCTCCCCTCTGTGCTCTCTTTAACCCCTTGACACTTTTTTTTTTCTTTTTGGGTCATACCCTGATGCTCAAGGCTGACTCCTGGCTCTGCACTCAGGGATCACTCCTGGCGGTGCTCGGGAGACCCTATGGGATGCCGGGAATTGAACCTGGATCGGGCACATGCCAGGCAAACACCCTCCCCATCGTGCTATCAATTCGGTGACCCATTTATATTTTTGACCCATTTATATTTTTAATTAAAAAAAAAATTTGGGGCCATGCCTGGCAATGCTCAGGGGTTATTTACTTCCTGGCTCTGTACTCAGGAATAACTCTTGGCAATGATCAGGGGACCCTGTGGGGTGCTGGGGATTAAATCTAGGTCGGCCATGTGCAAGGCAAACACCCTCCCCACCGTGCTTTGTACACACACACACACACACACACACACACACACACACACACACACACACACACACACACACCCTGCTCCTTGACTGTTTTTTTTTTTTCCTGCTTTTTGTGTCACACCCGGCAATGCAGAGGTTACTCCTGGCTCATGAGCCTCAGGAAGTACCCCTGGCAGTGCTCAGGGGACCATATGGGATGCTGGGAATCGAACCCGGGTCAGCCGTGTGCAAGGCAAATGCCCTCTCCACTGTGCTATCATTTGACCCATTTCTTTTTTTTTTTTTTTTTCCTTTTAATCAGAAGATTCAGTTTTGGGGCTGGAACGGTAGCACAGCAGGTAGGGCGTTTGCCTTGCACACGGCTGACCCGGGTTCGATTCCCAGCATCCCATATGGTCCCTTAAGCACCACCAGGAGTAATTCCTGAGTGCAGAGCCAGGAGTAACCCCAGTGCATCGCCGGGTGTGATCCAAAAAGAAAAAAAAAAAAAAAGATTGATTTTCTCTGGCTTGTGTCCTCTGCCCTGTGACACAGCCCAGAGGTGGTGCCCAGGCGCCTGACAGTGCAAGCCAGGAAGGGGGCTGAGGGCAGGTGTCCAGCCTCGAGAACACGGAGCCCAGGGCGCAGAGATGTTCGAGGGTGTGGAGGCTGCCGCACCCCTGCTCCCAGGCCGCGGGCTTGGCCTGCTCACCTCTGTGAGTTAAGGCGCCCTGAAGGCCAGAAAGCAGATTCACTCCAGGTCTTGCTCTGCCCAAGTTCTGAGCTGCCCAGATGGTGCCAGAGCTCTTGCCCGCTCCCCTCGCCCGGCTGGGGGGGTAGAAACAAACTCCACTCGGCCAGTGTCTGCAGCTTTGAGTCACCAGGTCCCACCACTGGGCTTCCCTCCCTGCCACCAACCACGGCTGTGCTGGCAACACCACCTCCCCCCTCCCCCCTGCCCGCGCCCTGCCCGCCTTTGCCCTGGGTCCAGAGTCTGTGGCCAACGTAGGGACGCGGGCTTGACAGGAGGGCTCCCAGACTGCTGTCCCCTGCTTTCCAGGTACCAAGGGGGGGTGGGCATGGGGGTGCCCACGCTGACTGGGTGGGTAAGGGGGCACTCTGGACACCACAAAGGCACAGCATGGTGTGTGTGGGGGTCTGGCTGTGGGGGGAGGACTCCAAGGAGCAGGAGGATGTGCTAGGGTGGAAACCCAAGCCTCTGACTCCGGGCTACAGGTGACAAGGGACTCTGTAGAGGCAGAGGGGGGTCCCCCTTCCCCCACCCCCGCTGCTAACCCCGCCCCCTGCAGGCAGCCATGGCCATGGCCTGGAGCAGGGAGGAGGAGGAGGAACCCCGGAAGTGTGCCGTGTGTGGGGACCGGGCCACGGGCTACCACTTCCACGCGCTGACCTGTGAGGGCTGCAAAGGTTTCTTCAGGTGAGCGTGTGCCCCTCTGGGACAGACCCCCCTGCCCTCCCCCGCCCACACTGTGCCTCCTTGGGACAGCACTGACCGAACCCAGAGCCCTTCGGATAAAGCACAGTATCGGGGGTGGGCAGGGGGACCTGGGGCCCAGCTCTGTCCCCTCCCACAGACGCACCATCCACAGAGGCGCCCGTCTCTGCTGCCCCTTCGTGGGACGCTGTGAGCTCACCCGGGCACAGAGGCGGCACTGCCCGGCCTGCCGCCTGCGCAAGTGCCTGGCAGTGGGCATGAGGAAGGACAGTGAGTTGGCCCCCACCGTGCAGGTGCCCAGGCATGTCCTGCCCTGTCCCCGTCTCCCCACCCGTCTCCCTCGGCCAGCTGGCACCAGCTCCCAGACCCGGCTCCAGTCTGACTTCTGGGCCGCAGCCATAGCACAAAGGGGAGGGCGTTTGCCTGGCACGACCCGGGTTCGATCCCCCCCTCCCCGGCATCCCATAGAGTCCCCCAAGCACCGCCAGGAGTCAGCCCTGAGCATCGCCGGGTGTGACCCAAAGAGCAAAAACAAAAAATCAATTTGACTTCCTGCCCTTTGCCTGTGTCTCAGCCTACGCGGACTGTTGGAGATCCCCCCACCCCTCACCCTCTCCCCGGCTCTCTTTCTCTGTGCCCGCATGCATGCATGCCTTGTTTTTTTGGGCGGGGGCGGGGCAGGTGCACCCACAGACTGTGTAGGGGCTGCGTGGGGAGGGGGGAGTGTGGGAGGGGACCGGTCTGAGGTGCCCGTCCTGCCCTGCCGAGCCCCCAGCTTGCACCACTGACCCCATCCACGTGTCCTCCCCATGGCACCGCTGGGTGCAGCGCCCACAATTTAGAACCCACAAAGCACCTCCTCCCGCCTCCCTGCCCCCCACCTGTGTCCAACGGTGACACCTCCTGTGCCCACCTCCCTGTGCCCGCCAGCCAGCCCCTGCCCCCATCCCAGGGGCCCTGTACCCACAGGCAAGCCCCCTCCTCCCTGCCTCTGGCCCCCACTAACGGGCATCTGGGCCGCGCGGCAGTGATCCTGTCGGCTGAGGCCCTGGCACTGCGGAGGGCCAGGCTGGCAGAGCGGCGGGCCCAGCGGCTGAGCAAGGAGCAGAAGGCGCTGGTGGAGATGCTGCTGGGGGCGCATGCGCGGCACGTGGGGCCGATGTTTGAGCGCTTAGTGCAGTTCAGGGTGAGCTCGGGCCAGGAGGCGGGCGGAGCAGGGGGCTGCGCCCACCGGGGCCCCCAGCAGGGCGCTGAGCCCCAGTGTCCCCCTTGCAGCCCCCGGCACACCTGTTCGCGCACTGTCCGCCTGGGACCTCCCCGGGGCCAGTGCTGCCGCTGCTCACGCACTTCGCGGACATCAGCACCTTTGTTTTGGAGCAGATCATCAAGTTCTCCAAGGATCTGCCCCTCTTCCGGTGCGTGAGGCCCCCGCAGGCTTCCGGGAAGGACCCCCCAAAGAGCAGGGGCGCGCGCACGCACGCTCCGGCCCAGCCCCCACTCCAACCATGGCTTCCCGCCCCAGGTCGCTGCCCATAGAGGACCAGATCTCCCTGCTCAAGGGCGCGGCCCTGGAGATATACCACATCCTGATCAACTTCACCTTCTGCCCCAAGAGCCGCCACTTTCTGTGCGGGGAGCTCCGCTACTGCAAGGAGGATGCGGTGTACGGTGAGCGCGCGTGCAGGGCGGGGAGACGCGCGCGCCTGAGCGCAGGGTGCTGCGGGGTTGCGCGCCCCTAACCCTCGCCCGCCCCGCAGTGGGCTTCCAGGAGGACTTCCTGGAGCTGCTGCTGCACTTCCACGGGGCGCTGCGGGCCCTGCAGCTGCAGGAGGCGGAGTACTTGCTGCTGGCCGCCATGTCCCTCTTTTCTCCCGGTGAGTCCCTGCCTCCCTTCCCGCGCGCGCGCGTGCGCGCCCATCCTTGCCCGGCAGCGGCTCCAGCCCACCTCTCTGGCTCCCTGACCTGCAGACCGGCCTGGGGTCACCGGGAGAGACCACATAGACCGACTGCAGGAGGACGTGGCACTGACCCTACAGAGTTACATCAGGAGCCAGCAGTCTGTGCCCAGGACCCGGTACGAGAAGGGTTCAGGGGCCCCTCCGGCATCCACACGGCACCCTACTGGGGCTCAGTTTTTCCAGACTTTATTCAGTGGACATCAAAGTGGCAGCTGGGTCCTGCCTTCTCTCTGCCCCGGGGGCCCGAGCCTGTGGCCAGTACCTGCCTGTTCTGTCCAGCTGCCCCCGGCCCTTCTCCTGTGCCCTCAGCCCTGAGGCAGCTACCTCCAGGGGAGCTGGCTTGACCGGAGCCAGGAGCTCAGATCACGAACCTTTTTGAGCCACCTTCTAGAACCTTCTGGGCCAGACTCACAGAGCCCGAGGGGCTTGCGCTGCCTGCCACCTCGTCCAGGGCTTCCTGCAGGGTAGCCCGGGGAGGGCTGGGGCGAGGTGGGCACGGCCACCTCCCTGAGCCCCACGGCTCTGCCCTGCACAGGTTCCTGTACGCCAAGCTGCTGGGCCTGCTGGTTGAGCTTCGGAGCATCAACAGCGCGGTCGGGCACCAGATCCAGCACGTGCAGGCCTTCTGGGCCATGACGCCACTGCTCCAGGAGATCTACAGCTGAGCCCGGCCTGCGAGGGGTGCCCTGAGCCAGGACGGGCACCACGCCCCCCCAGGGGGGTGGCAATGAAATATGAAACCAGTAACTGCCTCTTCATGCGTCAGGGGGGAGGGGGGTGGAGGGGAGGAGGGCAGGGCCCCGTCTCTGCAGCTTGGTCTCTGCAAGCACAGACACGGGTGGGAGGAGGCCTCAGGCCGGCCAGAAGCGGAGTGTCCTGGGGTGGGTGGACCCCACTGTCTGAGGTCAGAGACGTAGCCCTTCTTTCCTGGCCGCCAGGAGCTCGGGATGGGGCACTGGGCCCAGGCCCACTTTCTGCTCGGGCAGAAGAGCTAGGAGCTTCGATCCACGGGATGCCGAGGGAAGAGGGGCGCGGAGGTGGAGGGTGGGGGGACAGAGGTGGACGCCCACCCGTCCCGGATCCCTGGTACGGAGCTGCAGAGCAAGGCCGCCTCCCCACAGAGGTGGCTCCGGTTTGGGGGTGCCCACCGATCCCGCACTCTGCTGCTTGGCTCTCAAGGGGGGCCCCCCTCGGGTGGGCCCTGAGGGGCAAGTCCTGGCCCCCGGCACCGCCAGGGGCGGCGGCGGCCAGATCAGCCCACGGTGATGCCGAAGCCGCAGTGAAACCGGTGTCGCCAGTGGCTGAGAAAGGCGCCGAGGGCCAGCGTGACGGGCAGCGGGGGCAGCTTCTTCTCCAGGACGGCGCCCACGCACCAGTTACTGTCCACCACGCCTGCAGGCCGAGACGCGGTGTGGGGCAGGCCAGGGAGCGGGGTGCGCGTTGGGGGGGTCCCTCCAGGTGCCACCCGCCCAGCGCCCTCACCTCTGAACACCATGTTGGCCTGCGGCAGCGTCAGATGGTAGCCAAAGGAGAAAGTAGTGTCCTGCAGCCTGGTGTTGGCCTCAAACTCCACGCCCACCTGCACCTGGAGAGCAGCACAGGTTTCACCTGCAGGCTCCGGGCTCCCGGGAGGAAGCCTGGGGGAACAGCTAGGATATGGGGCGTGGCCTTCCCAGAGTCAGGGGCGTGGTCACATCCCGGGGCATGGCATGGGCGTGGCCTCGTACTGGGAGCGTGGTTGGAGTCTAAGGCGGAGTCAGGACTCTGAATGGTCCATGTTGGGGGCGTGGCCTGTGTCGGGGTCGCGGTCTGTGCGGGGGAGGGGGGATTGTCTGCGCGAGGGCGTGGTCTGCATTGGGGGCAGGGTTCCTGGCTTCTCACCTGCTCGTTGGCCCTGTGGTAGTAACTCGCGTGGGCGCCCCCGGACCCCACGTTCAGTGTGGCTACCCAGTGCACAGCTGCGGAGGCCAGAGAAGCGAGGGCCGTTAATCTGGAGCACAGGTCCGGCCCCTCCCACCAAATCCCCACTCCCACCATCCCCCCCTACTTACCCACCTCCCCATCTGGGGCGCTTACCCGAGTACTTTCCCGCCAGGGTCAGGATGGCCCCCTCCTCGCCGGGCCGCCGGTGGTAGACCAGCTCCCCCCCCAGCACCAACCGCTGCGTGAGGCTCTGCAGGAAGTGAGCCACCATAATCACTGCATGGGGGAGACAGGGGTCAGGGGCTGTCACCGCCCAGGGCCCGCCCTGCCCAAACCTTGCTCCAGAGCACCCCTGCCCCACCCCACTCGGGCAAAAGACAGGTCCAGGGGAGCCGGACAGAGGGCTGGGAGGTTCCATCTGGGTTCCACCCAGTCCCCTGGGGTGCGGCCCACTCCCCAAAATACAGACAGTGGAGGGCGGGGGGCGGGAGAGATCACCGTGCAGTGAGCAGCCTCACCGGACTCCCCAATGAGGTCGGGGTTCCCCAGGGTCAGCGTGGCCGTGTAGTCGTCCCCCCGATACTCGCCGTCAAACTGCCACGTCAGAAACTTGGCCTGTTGGGTCTGGGGGCAGGAGGGCAGGAGTGGATGAATTCGTCCCCCCCTTTGCCCTCACTGTGCAGGGGAGGGTGGGTGGGGGGGTCCCCATGGCAGCCAGATCACCTGGAAGATGGCCTTGGCCCGAAGCCGCTCAGCTAGGAGGAGTAGGACCTGCGCATTGAGGCTGCCACTGCTGTCCACGTCCCCCACCACTGTGGGGAACACCTGTTGGGGACAGGGCGGGCTGGGTGTCACTGGGGACAGCTCGGGCCAGGTGCAGCGCCCGGCGCCCCCCAGCGGACCCATCAGGAAAAGGTGGCAGGGCGTCCCGGACCCCAGCTTTCTGGGGTGAGGGGGCGCTCAGGTGGGTAGCCTCACCTCTGTGGGGCTCAGCTGCCAGTCCCCCGCGTACGCTGCGTGGAGGTGGTACCCTGGCAAGCCCAGGGCACTCATGTGCACCGTGTGTGACACCTGCGGAGAGGGCAGTGAGTGGCAGGGCCCGGGCTCCGTGCCCAGCATGCAGAGCATCCCCCCTCCCCACCCCCTCCAGAGCTGCAGCAGAGGGGAAGGAAGCAGAAGGTGCAGGGGCGCGGGGAGGGGAGCAGGAGCACCTGGAAGTGGCTGCTCAGGACCTTGTTGACCACCAGCTTCACTCCCTCCATCTGGGCGGGAAACACATCTGAGGGGGGGCGCCGAGGTGAGCGGGTGCCCGAGCCAGGCGTCTCCCCTTACTTACCGCACCTCCCAGCCCCCAGCGAGCGTTGCAGCGGGCCGGGCAACGCCCCATTTCCCGGGGCACCGGATCCTCCCTTGCAGGCTCTCGCCCCGCTTCCCCCTGCCCCAGTCCCGGACCCCCGCGCGCTGCGCCCACGCGCCCAGCTGTCACCTTTGCACAGCCGGTGCAGCTCATCGAAGCTCCCGGGGTTGGGCAGCGGCTCCTCGCGGCGGGGGCTCCGGCGCGGCAAAGCCCCCATGGGTGCCAGGCCCAGTGTGTTCCCCATGTCGGCTCGCGCCGGGGCAGGGGCCGGGGCTGGCCGGGGGCTGGGCGCTACTGCTCCCTCTCGGCCCCTCGGGCCCCAGTCCCCCGCATCCGGATTCCCCGGCCCAAAAACTTCCACATGGCCCGACCTGCAGCAGGAAGGCAGGGGGAAAGGGGCCGGGAGGGGAAACTGAGCCCCGGCCCCCGCCCGTCCCATCCCGCTCACCCCCACCTGTCACCGACCCCGCCCGCCCGGCCGCGCGCTCGAGCCCCAGCGCCCCGCAAACCTGCCTCCCGCCGCCCCCGCTCCCTCCGCTGCAGCCTGAGCTCCCGAGGCCAGAGGGACCGCAGGGCCGCCGCCCGCACCTCTCAGATCGCCTTGCGGCCCCTTTCCTCCCGGCACACCCCGGTCATCTTGATGGGGGCAGCCATCTTGAGTGATGGCAGCGCTGCGGCTTCACGCGGTGCCCCCGGCGTGGCCGTGGGTGCCATCTTGGAAGAGGGAAAGGAAGAGAGGGTTTCCGAGGCACGGCCCGCCCCACCTGGGCCCCGCCCAATGGATGAACGGGAACGAGGCCCGGCCTCCTAGAGACCAATAGGAGATGAGGAAACGTAGGAGTGGCAGGTATCTCGTCCATAGAACTGCAAGCCCTGTGAACGGGGGCGGGACGACCTGCAGGACTCACCCCTGAGCACCGGGCGCTACTCCCCAAGGTCGGCGGCTCCTGGGGCGTGCGGACCCCGATGGGAGCTGCGAGGCCACTGGTTACGGTGGGCGAGTCTGCCAACGGGGTCATACTCCTAAGTCCGCTTTGGATACCTGCTTCCTGTGGCCCCCGGGGACCCTCCCAGCAAACCCAACTCCGTGGGCAGGAAACCTGGCTCTACCCCCACACACTGCAAGCAAGGAGCACCACCGGGAGCAATTCCTGAGCACCGCCCGGTGCGGCCCCCAAACTGAAACCAAGCGGGCGAGTTACTCTTGCAGAACCAGCCCTCCTGGACAGACACCCGTCCCCCTCGGGTGCAATGGGAAGGGGCGTGGAGTTTTGGGGTGCAGTGGGAAAGGGTGTGGAGTTTCGGGGTTCAGGAGCAAGCACGACAGTCTTAGAACCTTCTTCCACACAGCAGCTCCCCCCTGGCCTGGCCCCAGGCAATGTTAGCAAGTCAGATCTGGGCTGTGCACCCCACCTGCAGACCAGCCGTCCACCCAGTGCTGCCAGGAAATCAAAGGGGCTCTGGCCCTCAGACCCCACCCCGGTTTCAGGCATGTCCTGGCCACACTCAGTGATGGCCGGGGGAAGGAACTAAGACTGTAGCTGTTGCGCTGGTTTCGGCCCAAAGTCCATCCAGGGGTCCTTGTACCTGGGAGGTTGGTCAGTGGCCCCGCTCTGATAAGGCCATGGGGTAATGACCAGGGGCCTTCAACCTTTAACCCCCGGGGAAGCCCACGTGCCCCCTCCGTGCAGCACTGGCGACCCAGCTCTGTTGTTTTCTCCCCCAAGCCACCATCCTTACACATTAACTCGGGGCCCCCTGCCCCCCTCCCCTGTGTCCCCTCGAGACCAACTCCTGACACCGGGACAGGGGTGTTTGCTGAGGTTCTGTGTCTGATGGCCTCAGAGACACCCTCGAGGGCTGGGGGGGAGGGGGACCCCCCGCACAAAACCCTGGGTTCACCCCCGCATGGACACAGAACCCCAGACACGACGAACCCTTGTTTCCATGCAGGGTCTAGCATGCGGGGCCCACAACAGTCGCATCCACCTCTGCATGCTCGCCCTGCCCTGTTTACTCCCCGCTGGCCTCTGCCCCACTGGGCTCCTCAGTGTCCTTGGGGCCCGAGGGGGTGGGGAAGCGCCAGGTATATAACCTGCCTCCCAGCACAGCACGGGAGCACCGGGATTCGGACAGGTAAGGGTGCTGGGGGCGGGTGGGGGCAGGGCGCCGGTAAGGGAGGGGCCGGGCTGGCGTGGACGGCAGGCAGAGGGGCCTGAGCGCCTGGCCTGTGCTCTCTGGTGTCCAGGCCCTTTCCCAACACCACCATGAAGCTCTTCACGGCGGCTGTCCTGCTGCTCACGGTCTGCAGCCTGGAAGGTAAGTGGGGGGGGGGCGGGGGCTGGGTCCACACGAGCCTCTGTGCCCTCTGCCCAGGGGCCCTTCCCTGCTCTTGAGTCTGGCCAGACCCTGTGATGGACGGACGGACAGATGGAGACTTGGGGCACTGGCGGAGGGAGAGGGCCGCCAGGGCCAGCTAAGGCGAGTGCCTGCACCCCCTTCCCCATCCCCCACCCCAGGCGCCGTGGTTCGGCGACAGGCAGAGCAGGCCCCGCTGGAGGGGCTGGTGGCTCAGTACCTGCAGAGCATGGCCAGCTATGGCAAGGAGCTGGTGGAGCGCGCGGGGGCCCCGGAGCTGCCAAACCAGGCCAGGTCAGTGCCGGGAGCAGCGCCCCTCCCCCACCCACCCTGCACATGATGGACAGTGGGCAGCAGGCACTGGGGCAGGGCTCCCTTTCCTGCGTGGCGAGGGGGAGGACTGGGGGGCGGGGAACTGGCTCAGACACACACCCCCGCCCCCCCCTCCCCCCCCCCCCCGCCGGGCTCCAGGGCCTACTGGGAGAAGACGCAGGAGCAGCTGGTGCCCCTGGTGGAGAAGGCGAGAACAGACCTGCTCAACCTCTTCAGCAGCCTCCTGGACCGCAAACCCCAGCCGGCCGCCCAGTGAGAGGCCCGGAGCCCCCCGGAAACCGCCCCCCCCCAGCCCTGTTTTCTACAATAAACGTCAGAGGGGTCGGAGGTGCGGCTTTCTGGGGGGGGGGTGTCATCGGGCTCCTTCCCACCGGGCCTCTCACTGCATCTCTCACACACTGGGGTCAGTGCAAGGGAGAAGGGGGGGCAGGGAGGCGGGGGCTCCCTCTCTGGGTGATGGCCGCGCTGATGTGCAGAGATGGGGTCCTGGGGCCCCCGCTCGTATGCTGGGCAGAGCTGCCTCCCCTCCCGACCCCACTCACCCACCAGGGCCCTGAAAACGCCTCCCACAAAACCCTCCGCCAGACGCCAGCCCCCCTCCCCACATTGCCTTCCGGTCCCACCATGTCTGGGGTCCCGGTGGCAAGTTCCACCTTGCTCTCACCCTGGCCAGGCCAGAACCTGAGTCCCTGGGCCCCTGTCCTACCCAGGGCCCCCGGTTCAGACGTCCACTGTTACGTGTAGGGATTGGTCAGCAGCAGAAAGAGATCATGAGGTGGCCAGCGAGGTTTCTCCGCACCTTTATTAGTGGGGCTGCTGGGGTGCAGGGCTGGGGGCGGGGTGGGGAGTGGGTTCAAGGACCAGGGTTAATGAATGGGGGGTACAGTGCATTACGGGGGGGGGGCGGGGGGTCATCCGGGGGTCACTGCGAGGGCTTCTCATGCTTCAGGGTCTCGTAAGTCTCCTGGTTCTGCGTGTTCAGGCCCTGGGTGTAGGGGGGAGGGGAAGGTTGGAGGACACTCAGGATGGTCCCCGACACGGGCTCGGCCCCCACACTCCTGAAGGTTACAGGAAGTGCTACCCTCCCTGGGACAGCCCATCCACTCACCGTGTAAATGCCTTCAGATTTCTGGGGTGCAGGGAATAGAGACAGAGCATTAGAGACCTGTCCCACTGGGCCCTGGGAGTCCCAACGTAGGACTAGGGGCGGGGGGGGGGGGCAGTCCTGTGGGTCATGGGCACCTCGGGATCCTCTGGGGCACGGACCCACATGGGTGCATAACGCTATACATCTGTGCGCAAGCGCGCACACACGCCGCACACGGGGGTGGGGCCTTGGGTTTATGCAAATGAGGAGAGGCTCCTCCCACCTGCATGGCCCCGCCCAGCTGGGTGCCTACCTCAAAGGAGCTGGTTGGGGCAGCAGCTTTCCGCACCTGAATCTGGGGAGGGGAAGGTCCCGTGAGGCTGTGCGGTGGGGGGGGCCACCCCACCCCTTCCAATGGGGGCCTCACCTTGAGTCGGCAGTAGAGCAGGGTGAGGACCAGGCCGTAGAGGAAGAGGATGGCATCCAGGATGTAGCAGAGCTGGGGCTCAGCCAGGGCCTCTGGACACAGTGCAGGGCTCAGGGGTCAGCGGGGCGCCTGGCTCCCCACGGAGGGAGCAGTGACCGGGCACCTCCAGGGCAGGTCCTGGGGTGTCCCTCCTCCAGGAGGTCTCTGCCCTGCCCCCACCTCGGGGTCCTGGGGGGCTGTCCCCTGAGTGTCCCCATGGCAGAGACCACAACCTCAGCCGACGGTCGTGGGGGGAAGGGAGACAGCGCTGCTCTCAGCGCGCAAACCACATGTGTCTGCACAGTCCTGTGACTGCAGCTGCGCTGGACAGGAAGAACGTGCTGGGCAGAGGGCCAGCCGCCAACTCTGGTCTCCGCTCCCCACTCCCCAGCGCAGCCCCCCTGCCCGGGACCCCAGGCAGATGGGGACCTTCCTCCTCCTCAGGGGCTTCCGTGCAGGTAAAACTCAGTGGGGCCGAGAGACAGCCCAGCGGGCTGGCTGCCAGCCTCGTACGTGGCCTAAGGGTTCAATCCCCAGCATCCCACAGGGTCCCTGGAGCCCACTAGCAGCGCCCCTTGATGGCAGAGCCAGGAGTAAGCCCTGACCGGTGCTGGGTGTGGCCCAAAATAAACACCCCCCCAAACAACAAACCTCAGGGAGTTTTTTGGTTTTTTTTTTTGCTGTAGAGTAGGTAGGCTGTTTGCCTTGCACACATCCAACCCACGTTTGATCCCTTGAGCCCTGCCAGGAGTGATCGAGCCAGGAGTAAGCTCTGGTATTCCCCCCCCCCAAAAAAAAAAAACAAATTCAGCGAACTCCTGGAGCCGTGGTATAGGGGTTCAAGGTGCTTGCCTTACACGTGCCCCCCGAGACTCGATTCCCAGCACCCCATGTGTCCCCCGAACCCACCATGAATGATCAATGAGCCCAGAGTCAGGGGTGTGCCCTGAGCACAGGCAGTGAGTGAGACCCATACCTGGCCCTGCCCTCGCCCCCCCCACCCAAAGCACATCAGCGAGGGGCTCCGTGACCTGGCGGGAAGCTTCTCGTCTCCCCATGCTCACTCACGCTATTGCACAAGACTGAAAACCACCCTGAGGAAGCTTCAACAGGGCAGGGACAGATGATGGTGATGAAACAGGAGTCGGGGAACGTGAGGGGATGCCAAGAGGACAGGGAAGACAGGGACCAGTGGCCGCGGGAGGAGCCTCCCTCCCCCTCCCTCCCCATCTGTCTCTCTCCCTCCTGCTCTGTCTCTCCCTCCCCATCTCTCTGTCTCTCTCTTGCTTTCTGTTTCCAAGTTCCTGGCCCCTCGCACCCCTCCAGCTGCAACCCCTCTTCCCCCAACCCGTGGGGCGCGCCGCTGAGCCCTGAGTGAGATGGCGGCGTGGCCTGGCTTCATTCTGGGGGAGCTGCCAGCAGCGAGACGTTGTAGCTCGTCTGGCCCCATCCCGCTTGCCCCCTCTGACATGTGGGGGGACAACCCTGTCTTCCTGGATGGGCTCTAGAAACCTCGAACCTGCTCCGGGGCTGGCAGGGAGACTGAGGGTTGTGCCCCGGTTGACACACACACACACACACACACACACACACACACACACACACACACACACACACACACACACACACACACACACACACACACACACACACACACACACACACACACACACACACACGTCCCCTGGATACCCGCTTCCCACCCACTCTCCCCACGGCGCGGTGTGCAAACGTGGCTGGACCTGATGGTTCTGGGGTCTCCCGGGTAGTCGTCGACCCCCTGCCCAGCTCAAACACTGCGTCTCAGGAATGAGCGAACGGCAAGGGCTCGGTTCTGAGTCCAGGCGGGGGCGGAAGCCGGGACCCAGGCAGCCTCCCCCACCTGCTGTCCCCACCCCGGAGCCCACTCACCTGCCCTGTCCACCAGCAGGAGTACAAGCAGGAGGCCAGCGGGATGCATCTTGGACAGGGCTGGCGCCAGGCCGCGAGCAGACAGTGGCGGTGTCTCGCAGCAGCTGCCGGCTCCCTCTCAGGCTCCCTGACCACAGAGCTCCCCCTTCCTGTCACGCCTCCCAGCCCCCACACCCCCGCTTCTTCCTGCACCCGGGCCGGGCGGCTCCCGGAAGGGCCAGCGCTGGGAGGACGCTGGGCACAGACTGGCACTCTGGGTAGGGGACGCCACCCCCCCGAAGGACCACGTGACCCGCTGCCCAGGCAGGCCCCGCAGGTGACACCTCGTCCCTCCAGAACCCTGAGCTCGGGCTGGTCTACGGTGGACCTGGGATCCAAGTGGGCAGCGAGGCCTGGGCAGCGGAAGTCAGAAAAGAGGAAACAACAGCTCACGGAGAAGTGGAAAGAACGAGGGGGAAGTGGACAGATAGTGTCCTCTGAGCGGGGGAGAGGAGGAGAGAGGGAGGGAGGGAGAAGAGGAGAGAAAATGGGGAAGCAGGTGGCCTCCTGACTCCCTGGCCCCAAGACTCAGAGGCCAGCTCGGGAAACAGACTCAGACGCACGCAGGAGGGCGGGCTGGAGGCCGCGGGCGGCTACTTTATACAGCTCTCATGGGGGGGCGAGTCCCCGCTCCCCTGCGCCCACCCCCACATCCACAGCAGGCTGCAGTGGACAGGGTCCGGCTTGCCGACGCTCACCGATCCACCTCCCCAAACACGATGTCCTGGGTTCCTGGGCAGGCAGGGGGGCAAGGGGGAGAGAGAGAGAGAGAGGGGCGGGGGGCAGCGTCACCCAGGACTGGCTGGCCACCGGCCACCAAGGAGCGTCACTGCGTCCAAGGGCTGCTGGGCGTCCCCACCTTGTTCCCACTGGACATTAGGGACATGGAGGGCCGGGCAGACCGTACCTATGATGGCGACCACATCAGCCAGCATGTGTCCCTGAGACATCTTGTCCAGGCCAGCCTGTAGGAAGGAGAGAGAGGAAGGAGGGGCTGGGCTGGGGCTTGGCCAGAGGAAGGCGGCAGGCATGGTTGGTGGAGGGGCGTGGTCTTATATTAAGATTATGGGGCGTGGCCTCAAGAAGGCACAGCTTGATAGCAATATGGGGGCTACCTCTAAGGCCACGCCCAAGGAGGGGCGTGGCCTAGAGAGGTCTAGACCTGAAGCTAAGTTGTGAGGGCGTGGCCTGAGGGTGAAATAAGGTGCGGAGGGGTGTGGTTTGAGAACCGCTAGAGGGCGTGGCCTAGAGAAGGGGCGTGGCCTGAAGGCAATGCAGTGGGCGTGGCCTCGAGGTAGGGCTGTGGGCGGGCAGGCAGTGGGGGCATGCGGCAGGTGGGTTGCAGGCGTGGCTCTTACCAGGTGCGCAAAGCCAGGAGCCTTGATCTTGCAGCGGTAGGGGCGGCTGCTGCCATCGGACACCAGGTACACCCCAAACTCTCCCTGCGAAGAAGGGGCGACCCGTGAATTCAAACCTCTCACCCTTCTCTACCTCTCTCGCACCACTCAGGGCTGCCCCCCACCCGTCCTCACCTTGGGGGCCTCGATGGCTGTGTAGGTGGCCCCGGGGGGCACCTGGTAGCCCTCAGTGTACAACTTGAAGTGATGGATCAGCGACTCCATGGACGACTGATGGGGAGGGGGAGAAGGGGGTCAGCAGGGCAGTGGGCAGGAGAACGTCCTGGTGGGGGCAGCACCTCCCTGCCCCGCACCCTCACGACTCTGGCTGACCTTCATCTCCGCCCGCTTCGGGGGCGACACTTTGGCGTCGTCCACCTTGATCTCCCCGGGGGGCATCTTGTTCAGGCACTGCTCGATGATGCGCAGGGACTGCCGCATCTCCTCCACCCGGCAGAGGTACCTGTGGGGCACAGGACGCAGGGTGCAGGCCTGGCTCAGGGCCACGGCGGGGTGGGGGGGCTCGGCAGCGGGGCCCCCACCCCCACTCCAGCCGTCCTCCCGAGGCCCAGCTCACCCACCGGTCATAGCAGTCCCCGTTGGAGCCGATGGGCACGTCGAACTCCACCTGGTCGTACACGTCGTAGGGCTGCGTCTTCCGCAGGTCCCACTGGATGCCGGAGCCCCTCAGCATCACCCCGCTGGGGGTGGCAGGGACATGGGGGTCACCCAACAGGGGCCACGGAGCCCGCCTCCGCCCTGGGGGGCCTCCACCGCCCCCCACCTGAAGCCGTAGTTGAGCGCGTCCTCAGCGGTCACCACTCCAATGTCCACGGTCCGGTTCCGCCAGATCCGGTTGTTGGTCAGCATCTGGGGACGGGGACGTGAGGGTGGGTAGCAGAGGGGAGCAGGTGGGGACGTGATGGAGTGGAGGGGCCCTCCCGCGGGGTCCCCCACTCACCTCCTCCACCTCGTCGATCCGGAGGGAGAAGTTCTTAGAAAACTCGTAGATGTCATCCATGAGCCCGAGCGGCAGGTCCTGGGGAGGGAGGGGGAGGCTGAGCCCTTGGGAGAGGGTGAGGGTGGGAGCTGGAGGGGTCACAGAGAGGGGTGACCGTGCTCACCTGGTGCACCCCTCCTGGCCGCACATAGGCCGCGTGCATCCGCGCCCCCGACACACGCTCGTAGAACTCGAACATCTGCATGGGACATGGCGGCTGTGAGTGGCGGCATCCCAGGCCCCGAGGGCCCCCTGGGGGTTCCCAGCTCCTACCTTCTCCCTCTCCTCGAACATCCAGAAGAAGGGGGTCATGGCCCCTATGTCCAGGGCGTGCGTGGTCACGGCCATGATGTGGTTCAGGATGCGGGTGATTTCCCCAAACAGCACTGCAGAGGCGAGGCGGGAGGGTGTGTGGGGGGCTGCTGGCGCGGGGCCCAAGGGCGTGGGGGGGCACTCGGGCGGGGGCTGTACCTCGGATCCACTGTGCCCGGGGCGGGGGCCGGATGTTGAGCAGCTTCTCCACGGCCAGCGAGTAGGCCTGCTCGTTGCACATCATGGACACGTAATCTAGCCGGTCGAAGTAGGGGAGCGCCTGGAGGGGGGGCAGGAGCCTCAGGGGGCGGCCAGGGGCCTGCCCACCCCAGCCCCAGCCCTCAGCAGCCAGGACAGTGTCCAAGCAGCGTCGGGCCGGGGACCCCAGGGGGCAGTGGGGCTGCTTCGGACGCCCACGTGTGCCTGGGCCGTGGCAGCAGCTGGCCCGCAGGATGCCGGAAATGGGCCATCTGGCCTGCAGGGCCTGGACGCCGGGTGCCAGCCGCGGGGCTCAGCGCAGATGGGGCTGGTTAACGGCCGGGCCGGGGAGTCCCCCCCGCCCCATGCCCAGGGTGGAACGGGTGGCAGCTCTCCTGTCACCCGGGGGCCGTGACGCGGGGCCCGAATGCCGTGTCCTCCAGGGGGTCACGCACCTCCCCAGGGACCAGCCCGAGCCTCCCGCCCTGACTCATGCGCTTCCCAGACACCGGGCAGCTTGTGGCGACAGGGCCAGCTGTGGGCCAGCCGATGACGTTGCTCCTTGGTCCCTGCAGCCAGGGCCAGCGCCCTGACGTCTGCGGGTGACCCAGGACGGGAAACTGAGGCCCCTGCTGGGGGTGGGGTGAGGGGGTGGCCCGGAGGTCGAAGGTCGCGGGAGGCCCACCTGCAGGTACGTCTTATACTCGATGAGCTTCTCCGTGCCCCGGTGCAGCAGCCCGATGTGGGGGTCGCATTTGCGCACCATCTCCCCACTCAGCTCCATCACCAGCCGCAGGACCCCGTGCGCCGCCGGGTGCTGGGGCCCGAAGTTCAGGGTCAGGTTCGACACCAGCGTGTCCTTTGGGGGGTCAACGTCTGAGGGGCAGGACAGGTTAGAGCTGACAGGTGCACAACATGGGCCGGCAGCGACACACACATACACACGACACACATACACACGACACACACACACGTGTATATATACGTACATGCACGCACACACATGTCTGCATACGTACACGGCACATGTGCACACACACGTATACATATGTACATGGCACATGTGCACACACATGTATACATATGTACACGGTGCCTTTGCACACATACACATATGTATACATACACATATACACATGTACACACGCACATATACATGTGTACACATGTGCACGCACACACACTTGTACATATGTATGCGTGCACACACACGCATAGACACTTTCCTCAACCTCACTTCACCCTCTCCACAGGAGCACCTCAATCCTGCCTGTGCCCCTAGGGAAACTGAGGCTGGAGGCGCAATGAGCCCCCCACGCAAGCACTGAGTTGGGAGCAGCTCAGCTCCAGGGGATGCACCCTCTCCTGTTGCCCCCCAGCCTGTCAGGACGGGCCCCTTTGCTCTAAGGCCGTGCACGGGCCCGTGTGGAGAGCCTGGCACAGGGGCGGGGCAAGGGGCAGCGCAGGGCGCGGCCACTCACACTGATGGGACAGGAACGAGAGGCCTTGCGGGGAGGGGCCTGAGAGACAGGATGCGGAGCTGAAGCCGCCGACCCAGGCTGGATGCCCTACTGCCCCCCAGGACAGAGCCCGGAGTAGGCCCTGAGCACCCCTGGGTGTGGCTCCCAAAGAAATTAAAAAGTCCGAAGGAAGGGGCCGGAGCCATAGCACTGCGGGGAGGGCGCCTGCCTTGCCTGCAACCACCTGGGTCGGTCCCCAGGGTCCCACACGGGCCCCACAGGAGCGACATGATCATCCCCGTGCTCCAGGGGACCCTGAGGCCAGAGCAGCTCGTCCCAGGAAGCATCGGCCAGGAGCGATCCCTGAGCGCCGCCGGGTGTGGCCCCAAACCAAACACCGAACCCTAGTGAAAAGCTGCTTTTGCTTTTCAAGGGGACAGGGGTCTGCACCCACCACTACACCCACCACCTCCTGGCTAAAGAGGCAGTGAGAATGGGAACTGTGCGGGGGTGACAGTCCAGCCGGGTGTTTGCTTTCCATGTGGCAGACCCCGGTTCGATCACCCGGCATCCCCTGAATACTGCCAGGCGTGATTCCTGAGTGCAGAGCCAGGAGTAACCCCTGAGCATTACCAGGTGTGACCTCTCCCCCAACAAAAGAGAGTGTGGGTATTCTCCTGTTCTTCCTTTTTGCTGGGGAGGGGACAAGTGGCTACACTCAGGGGCTCCCAGGATGTTGCACGCGCTCAGCCCACTGAGGGGTCTGTCAAGGGGGGCCGCCCTCTGTCCTCTGCTGCTCCACCCCCTCCATCACACCACAGGGGCCAGGCCAGGACTCACCGTTCCAAGGCGGGGGCTTCCAGTGGGCTGTCTCCTTGCTGGGGAACATGACAGCTCCCCCAAACTGCTGCGCCCACTCCTCGTCAGGCTGCCATTGCCGTGCGCCCCTGAGGGGGTTAAAGAAAGGGCTGGGGGCCAGGTTTTGGGGGATGGGGGACCCACACGGGCACTGGCCAGCTCCTTGGGGCAGTTGGTACAACTCTGGCAGGAGAAGCCGGCACCTGGGTGGCTCCAAGTCCTACAGGGGCGGGCGGGGGGGGCGTCCACTTCACCGTCCACCCCAGGACATGCAAAGAGGGGGTGTGTGGAACAGTGCCCCCGCATGGAACCTGCCCTCCCTCCCCCAGCTGTTCCCTCCCCATTCCAGGTGCCAGGTATGGCTCATTCAAGGTCACGGACAGCAGGAAGAAGAGGAGACCCAAGACCGCGCCAGCACTGCTGGGCCCAGAGCAGAGTGGGGGTAGTCCCCAAGTCGTGCCAACCCCTTAACTGCACCACCACGCGGGGGGGAGGGGTTGCACCCACGCTCGCTGCCCGGCACTGATGGGGGGGCTGCAGGGACCGGCTCCCACGCTCAGGGGCAGCAGACCCCAGTCCACGGCAGCCCGGCCGGGATCGGGTGAGCCCCCTGGGCAAGGGCGTGCGCTGGGGGGCCACGGGGCTGGGGGGCTGCAGGCCTGGAGGACTAGGGGGGCTGCAGGCCTGGGGAGCTGGGGGCTCCAGGGTTGCCGGGCTGGGGGCTGGCTCCAGGGCTGTGGGGCTTGGGGTCTGCAGGCCTGGGGGGACTGGTGGGCTGCAGGGATGGGGGCCTGGGGGACTGCAAGACTGCGGGCTTGGAGGCTGGGGGGCTGCGGGGCTACAGGCCTGGGGGGCTGCGGGACTGGGGGCGAGCAGCAAGCCGCGAGCAGCGTGCAGGCCCCGGCGCCTCTCCCCAGGGCCGCGGGGGCCCCGAGCCGCCCCCCGAGGGTCCCCGGCCTCACCTGCTAGGCACTCTCCGCAGGCCGAGCCCTGCCGGGGCCCGCAGCGCCCGCAGCGCGCTCAGCACCCTCAGCGCCGCCATGATGCCGCCGCGGACAGCGGAAGGAGAGCCGGGCGGAAGTACCGCCCCCACGGCTTCGCGCAGCTCGCGGCCGCCACGCCACGGCCATCTTGGAAGCGGGCAGTGCCCGCGACGATTTCCGGGCCGGAGGAGGCGAGGCCCCGCCCACCCCGCGCGCGCGCCCCACGTGGGTCGGCGCCAGGAGGGCCAGTTGCAGCTGGCTCTGGCCGCCCGCAGGGGTCACCACCGGGACCCTGACAGTGACCCCGCTGCCACCCAGTGCCGCCCACGCTCTGGGTCCCGAAGGTCCCTGGCGGCAGAGAACGACATGCACTATGGAAAAAGCCCGTGAGGCTGGGTGGGCCCCTGCTGGTTCCCGCCAAACCCCGAGGGGAAGCAACGGGGTGCCAAGGCCACCCGCGTAGGAGCCGCTGCTGGGTGGTCCCAGATGCAGGGAGGACCCTCGGCTGCACCCTCCCTCCCCCAGACTCTAGGCACCAAGAGCAAGGCAATGCAGCGACTCTGACTTGGAGGGGTCTCCAGTCACCACCTGCCCCCCAAAGCCCTACCCAGTGGGGCCTTCTCGCCTAGGGCACCCCGGGGTTCCTGGCACTCAACCCACCCCAGAGTGTCAGGGTGGGACCTGCAGACCCAAGTTGGGGGTTCTTGAAGCTGAAAGAGAGCAAAGCCAGACTTGGCGGGTGTCTGTCTGGACCCTTGTGACGGGGACCTACGGGTCCCCACCGGCTCTTGGCTGGGCTCTGGGGAGCGGCAGAGAAGCCCCCAGCTCCAGGAGCCGCGTGGGTGCCGCGGGGGGGGGGGCGCTGCCTGGGATTGCTCTCACCCACTCTAGGGGAGGTAGCGAAACGGGGTCCGGGAACACTGCAGCTTTTGTGACCCCCCACACCCCCAGCTGCCAGTCTGAGGTTCTTTGTCTCTTGCTTAGTCACCCCCTTTGTCCCTTCCTCTGCTGCGGGTGGACAGGGCTGGACTGGCACCCGGTGACGGCTCCTCCTGGTCCCACTGTCCCCCAGCCTCTGCCTCCCACAGCCCTAGGATGGGGGCAGGGCGGGAGGGCTGTGGGGATCAGGCGGGGGGGACTCAGGGAAGAGTGACCTAAGCGGGCAGGACTTGTCTGGGCGGATATGATGGGCTCGGAGGTGACAAGGCTGAGTAGGGAGAGATGGGGCAGCGCAGGGGGGGGTCCCCCGGGAGGAGAGAGGGATGGGCACTCTCCTTCCTGGGGATGTCCTGGGGAAGAGGGCGGCCCCCACTCCTCAGCCCTCGGCTTGTTCCAAGGGCCACCCCACGTCTGTCCTGAGTCCAGCCCCTGGAACCCTGGGCTTCCTCCCTTTCGAGAGCGGCTGCTTCCTGCGCCCCCATGACTCCGGGTTCCCTGCTCTGCTGCTTCCCCAGGGGCCCAGGAATGGGAGATTACCAGCCCTTCCAGGAAAGCGGGTTCCAGGGCCAGAAGGGGTGGGGCCGGGGCACGTCCTCCTGGCCCGGGAGGCCTCCGGGATTCTGAGAGAGCAAGTCCGCCCTTGTGCTGCGTGGGGTGGGGGTGGAGGCTGGGTCTGGACCACCCCCCAGCAGGGCCAAGAGCCTGGGGGGAAGCTTCTGGGAGTCAGGCCAGAGAATCAAGGGGTCGGGAAGTGGGGAGGAGGGGTCTGAGGGGGGTGGGTAGAACAGAGCTTGCGGGCTCCAGCCGGGAGCAGAGCGGAAGAAGGGGCCTTGGATCCAGGGGGGATCTCTGGCCTTCCCTGCATCCCTCCAGCCCATTCCTGCCCCCTCCAGCTGCGGGGTCCCACCCTGACCTCCTGCAGCTTCCCCCTTCTAGAAGCTTCTCTACCTGTGCCCACCCCCCTCCCCTGCCTCCCTCTCCCCAGCCTTATCTCTGGAACCCACTGGCCGGCTTGGGTGGTGCAGAGGGCAGCCTGGACAGCCTGAGAAATGGGAGGCATGGGCGGTGGGGGCAGAATGCCCAGGGGACCGTCCGTGGTCCTCTGTGTGGGCGGCGGGGCCCTCTCCCCGACTTCCTCCCCACCAGTGCCAACTGTGGGATTTGGGAAAAGGCTTCGTCAGGGGTTGGCCCGCTGCCTCGCATCCCTCTGGCTGAAGGCTGGGTCCCCCTCTCCCCTCCCCCCCGGGGGGGGGACAGGAAAGCTGGGAGTGAGTCGGCTCTGGCTGAATGGCTCAGCGCTCTGCCAATGGCCACGGCTCCGCGGGTTTAAAAGAGCTGGCGGGGGGCAGAGGCCAGGAGACCCACAGACCCACAGACCCCGGGACAGACGCACAGATCCGGCCGGGAGGAGGCAGACAGACAGACAAAGGCACAGCGGGGGGGACGCGGAGCTGGGGCAAAGCCAGAGCCGAAGGGTGTCCAGGGGACTTCAGAGGAGACCGGGGAGACCCCCAGGTCCCCAGGAGGGGCCGTGAGAGCCAGCACGGAGCCCAACTTTCTCCCCGACCCCCCTGGGAGCCCCCAGCTCATCTGAAGTGAGCTGCGGACCCGGCACTATCCTCAGCCCCCCGCACCCCTCCCCGCTGCAGACATCCGGGCCGGGTGCAGGCACATCCCCAGCCCCAGGCCCATGTCCCGGGCCGCCCCGTGTCCCGCGCCGCGGTGGCTGCCGCTGCTGGCGGCCGCCCTGCCCCTCGCCCGGCTGTCGGGCCCCGCCGTCCCGGAGGAGGAGGTCGTGTTCCCCCGGGCGCTCAATGGCAGTGTGTGGCCGGGCCGGGGCGCCCCTGCGCGGCTGCACTGCCTCCTGCCGGCCTTCGGGAAGACGCTGCTGCTGGAGCTGGAGCAGGACGCGGCCGTGCGGGCCGAGGGGCTGACGGTGCAGTACCTGGGCCGGGCGCCCGCACCCCTGGGCGGCGCCGAACCCGGTACCTACCTCACGGGCACCGTCAACGGTGACCCCGAGTCCGTGGCCTCCCTGCACTGGGATGGCCGGGCCCTCCTGGGGGTGCTGCAGTACCGGGGCGCAGAGCTGCACCTCCAGCCCCTGGAGGGGGGCGCCCCCAACTCGGCCGGGGGGCCCGGCGCTCACGTCCTGCGCCGGAAGCGGCCGACCAGCGACCAAGGCCCCATGTGCAACGTCAAGGGGCCCCCCGGGCCCCCCAGCCCCGGACCCCGAAGGGCCAAGGTAGGCAGCGCCCTCTGCCACGCGGCGACGGCCCCACCCACCCACCCGCTGCACCCCTCTGACGCCTGCACCCCTCTTCCCACCACCTGGCTGCCCTGCCTTTCCCCCTCGCCTCTGGACCCGCGCCCGGGGAGGGTTCCCGAGGGCAGGCGGGGGACCGGCCGGGGTCCCCTGGCCTCCCTGCACCAGGGAAAGCAGCGAGGACCGAGGCCCCGAGGCCGGGCTGGGCCATCTTGGCCAGAAAGGAGTCCCCTCCTCCACACACCCCTTCTCCCCTCTGCAGGCTGTCTCCTCCCCTCTCCCTGCCCCCTCTTCCCACCAGCCCGCCCCTGCTCCAGCTTAATCCAGACCAGACCATGTCCCACACCCCCTCCGTGCCGGGCCAGCCTGCATCTGCTTACTGAATGGTTCCCGCGGGCACGCCGGGCGCGGCTGACCCCCGGACCCCTCTCCCGACAGCGCTTCGCTTCGCTGAGCAGGTTCGTGGAGACCCTGGTGGTGGCAGACGCCAAGATGACTGCGTTCCACGGGGCGGGCCTGAAGCGGTACTTGCTGACCGTGCTGGCGGCCGCCGCCAAGGCCTTCACGCACCCGACCATCCGCAATCCGGTCAGCCTGGTGGTCACCCGCCTGGTGGTGCTGGGCCCGGGCGAAGAGGGCCCGCAGGTGGGGCCCAGCGCCGCCCAGACGCTGCGCAGCTTCTGCGCCTGGCAGCGGGGCCTTAACACCGCCAACGACTCGGACCCAGAGCACTTCGACACAGCCATCCTGTTCACGCGGCAGGTGAAGGGCCGGCCACGCGGCGGGGGGACACGGTCGTGGGGGGACTCGGGTGTGGGGGGCCCCCATCTCTCCGCGGCGGCGCTCAGGCCTGTCTGCGCCCCCCCCAGGACCTGTGCGGGGCGTCCACCTGTGACACCTTGGGCATGGCAGACGTGGGCACCGTGTGCGACCCTGCACGGAGTTGCGCCGTGGTGGAGGACGACGGGCTGCAGTCGGCCTTCACCGCTGCCCACGAGCTGGGTGGGTGAGGGGCGTGGCCATGCGGGGCGGGGCTTTGTGGGGCAGGGCTTGTTTGGGGCGTGGCTAAATGAGGGACAGCTGGCCAATTGAGGGCCATGGCTTGCTGGGGGCGTGGCTAAATTAGAGCGGAACTTTCCCGGGGGCGTGCGTGGCCTTATCAGGGTGCGGCTGTTCTAGGGGCGTGTCTATAGAGTGGAGCGAGTGAGGAACAGCCGGGGTGGAGCTGAGGGGCGTGACTAAACCGGGACGGAGCTTTATTGTGATGGGCGTGGTTTTATTGGGGCGTGGCTATGGAGTGGAGCAGAGTGAGGGACAGGGGTGGTTGAGGGCGTGGCTTTGTAGTGGGCGTGTTTTAGGGCGTGGCTGTGGGTGGAGCCGAGTGACGGACAGCTGGGACGGAGCTGTGTGAGGGGCGGGGTTGCAGGCGGGGTCGGAGGTGGTAGAGTTGAGTGAGGGAGGAGTGGGCTGGGGTGGGTAGGAGCTGTTGTGTCTGTAGCTATGAGAATGAGTGTAAAAGCTGGTGTGCATGCACGTGTTCGCATGTTAGCATATATGTAAGAGCTGCTGTGTCCGTGTGCATCTGTGAACTTGTATGTATGCATGTAGGGTCTGGAGTGTATGCATGCATGTTCCTGCTTATAGGAGCTGAGGTGTCTGCGTGCATGTCGTCAGACCCGGTTGGCTACTCTTCACAAGAGCCAGGCCAGCACTGACCACAGGGAAGGGAATGGGGGCAGGGTGGGTGGGGTAAGTACCCCCAGGAAGAGTGGGAAGGGGATCCTAGCCAGGCTTCTGTGCCCAGGCCATGTCTTCAGCATGCTGCATGACAACTCCAAACCCTGTCTCGCGCTCAATGGGCCCGGGGGTGCCTCCCGCCACGTCATGGCCCCAGTGATGGCCCATGTGGACCCCGAGGAGCCCTGGTCACCCTGCAGCGCCCGCTTTGTCACCGACTTCCTGGACAATGGCTATGGTGAGCTGCCACTCGCCCCCCTCCGCCCCTTTCTCGCACCTGCAGGGCCCAAACCACCCTCCCTCCCACTTCCTGTGTTTGGGGTGTGGGGGTAGGTGGTCCCACTTCCTCCCCGGAGATAAGCCGTCCCCTGAGGGGTCAGGGCCGCCCACCCTGTGGCTACTGGAGGGCGACCCAGCAGACCCCCACGCAGCCTGTGCTGCTGCCTGTGGGTGGATGGGGTGTGGAGGAGAGGCTGGGCTCTGAGTCACCTCCCTGGTCTCCTATGTGTAGGGACAGCGAACTGGGGGCGGCCCCGGGTGTGTGTGTATGTGTGCCCGGCTCTGCGCCACTCAAAGGCCCTCACTGGCTGACCCCACCCCACCCTCCCCAGGCCACTGCCTCCTGGACAAGCCGGAGGCGCCTCTGCACCTGCCCGCGACCTTCCCGGGCAAGGACTACAGTGCTGACCGACAGTGCCAGCTGACCTTCGGGCCTGACTCCCACCACTGCCCACAGCTGCCTCCGCCCTGTGCTGCCCTCTGGTGCTCGGGACACATCAACGGACAGGCCATGTGCCAGACCAAGCACTCGCCCTGGGCCGACGGCACCCCCTGCGGGCCGAACCAGGCCTGCATGGGGGGGCGCTGCCTGCAGGGACACCAGCTCCAGGACTTCAAGGTACCCCCACTGTGTGTGTGTGTGTGTGGGGGGGAAGAGGGTGGGCGGGGACAGGTGCAGGCGGGGCCAGTGTGGATGGGCGTGGCCAAAACAGGATGGTGGGGCTGGGCGGGGCCGCCCAGGAGATTGACAGCCTCTTGCCCTCCCGCACTTCTGCAGATCCCGCAGGCTGGGGGCTGGGGCACCTGGGGCCCCTGGGGCGACTGCTCGAGGACCTGCGGGGGTGGTGTCCAGTTCTCCTCCCGGGACTGCACGAGGCCGGTGCCCCGCAACGGGGGCAAATACTGTGAGGGTCGTCGCACGCGCTTCCGGTCCTGCCACACACAGGACTGCCCCTCAGGTTCAGGTGAGGGATGCCGCGTGCTTGCGAGGGGAGAGAGGGGGCTCGGGGCCGGGGGGGGGGGGCGGGGGCAGCGGGGGCGGGCCGGCCCTGACTGCCCCTCCTGCAGCCCTGACCTTCCGCGAGGAGCAGTGCGCCGCCTACAACCTGCGCAGCGACCTGTTCAAGAGCTTCCCGGGGCCCATGGACTGGGTGCCCCGCTACACGGGCGTGGCCGCCCGGGACCAGTGCAAGCTGACCTGCCAAGCGCGAGCCCTGGGCTACTACTACGTGCTGCAGCCCCGGGTGAGCGCCAGCGCTGCCCACCTGCCTGCCCCCTGCGTGTCTGTCCTCCTGCCTTATTCCCTGCCCTCCCTCCCGCTCACTCCCTCACTCCTGCCACTGTCCTCCCTTCTGGTCACTGCCCTCCTTCCTCACCTGCCCTCTGCCCTCCCTCTTGCCTACTGCTCTCTCTCCTGCCCACTGTCCTCCCTCCTGGTCGCTGCCCTCCTTCCTGCTCACCGCTCTCCCACCCACCCCCCTGCCTCCCCATCATCTGTCCTCCCGACGCTCACCCATCCACACTACTTAGAAAACCAGCCCAGCCGCTGGCAAGAGCGTCCCGTGTCCACTCCGGAGTGCCCAGCCCGGAGAATTAATTCAGTGTTTTAACACTGTGGCCCCCGTCCCCAGGAGGGTCCGGGGGCGGCTGTCCTCTAGCGGCCGTCGGCGGTACTCTCACTCCCCGGGACTCCCCTGCGCGCGTGTCCAGAGCGGGTACCGGGCTGGCCTCCGAGTGTCCTCACGGCCCTGAGCAGGACCCCGGTGCTGCGGCCCTGCCTCCCCCCGCGCCCCCACTTCCGGAACCCAGCTCCTCGCTCTGGTCCCCAGGTGGTGGACGGCACGCCCTGCTCCCCCGAGAGCTCGTCCGTGTGCGTGCAGGGCCGCTGCATCCACGCCGGCTGTGACCGCGTCATCGGCTCCAGGAAGAAGTTCGACAAGTGCATGGTGTGCGGCGGCGACGGCGCGGGCTGCGCCAAGCACGCGGGCTCCTTCCGCAAGTTCAGGTGCCTTGAGCTGGGAGCTGGGGGCTGTGGCCTGGGGCACAGGGGCAGGGAGAGAGGGCACCCCTGGAACGCAGAAGGGACCCTGCAGGGGGCAGGGACGCAGGGGGGACCCCAAGCCAGGGAGCAGGGACCAGAAGGGCCCCCACACCAGGGGACGGGGACCTCTGAAACGCAGAAGGGACCTCATGCCGGGGGGCAGGGACGCAGAGGGGACCCCGCACTGGGGGCAGGGACCAGAATGGACCCCTGGCACGCAGAGGGGACCCCGCACCTGGGGCAGGGGCGCACCGGGAATCCCGCGGCCGAGCTCGCTCACGGCCCCTCTCCCCCGCTCCCGGCAGGCCCGGCTACACGGACGTGGTGACGCTGCCCGCGGGGGCCACCCACGTGCTGGTGCGGCTGCATGGTGGCCCCGGGCCCCGGGGGGTCTTCCTGGCGCTGCGGCGGCCCGACGGCTCATACGCGCTCAACGGAGCGTCGGCGCTGCAGCCCGGGCCCGCCGACGTGCCGCTGCCCGGGCCGGCGCGGCTGCGCTACAGCGGGGCGGCCGCGGCCCCGGAGACGCTGGCCGGCCACGGGCCGCTGGCGGAGCCGCTGACGCTGCAGGCGCTGCTGGCTGGAGACCCCCGGGGCGCGCGCCTGCGCTACAGCTTCTTTGCGCCGCGCCCGCCCCCCGCGCCCCCGCGCCCCGAGCGCCCGGACTGGCTGGAGCGCAAGGCGCAGATCCTGGAGGCGCTGCGACGGCGCAGGCGGCCCCAGTGACCCGCGGGCCGCACCGTACTGAACTGGACGCGGGACGGGAGGCGCCCTGCGCGCGGGCTGGGCGGGCTGGCCCTGCCCCCGCGGCCCCGACCGAGGCGCTGGGCTCGGGGAAGCCCGTCCTGAGGTCTCTCCCCGCTGGCCACGGGGAGGCGGGCAGGCCCGGTATTTATTTCCTATTTATTCTCCTTAGTTTACACCGGGGCAGCGGGGAGGGTGCGGCCGGTCCTGGGAGACGGAGCCCGGCTTGGAGCCTGCCACATACAGGGACACTTCAGGGCAGTGGGCAGAAGGGGGAAATGTGAGTGTTAGAGTGTATATGCATGCGTGCGCGTGTGTGCATGTGTGTGTATGCCTGCGTGCATATGTGTGAGTGTACGTGAGTGCATGTGTGTGAGTGTATGTGTGCTTGTTAGTGCATGTGTGTATGCATGTGTGTGCATGTGCTTGTGTATGTGTATATATCTGAGCATGTATGTGTGCATGTATGTATGAGTACACATGCATGTGTGTGCACACATGTATGAGTGTATATGTGCATGTGATGAATATGTGCCTGTGTATAAGTGTATGTGTGCATGTATGTGCACATGTATGAGTGTGTATGTGTGCATGTGTATGAGTGTATATGTGCATGTGATGAGTCTGCACATGTGAGTGTATATGTGAGTACATGTGTGTGAGAGTGCATTTGAGTGTATATGTGTGTGCATGTTCTTGTGTATGAGTATGTATGTGCGCGTATGTGTATGTGTATGAGTGTATGTGTGTGTGCACGTATATGAGTGTGTGCATGTGATAAGTCTGCACGTGTATGAGTGCATGCATGTGAGTATGTGTACATGTATGAGTGTATATATGCATGTGTGCATGTGATGAGTGTGCACATGTGTGTGTATGTGTGCATGTATTTGAGTATATGTATGCAAGTGTATGAGCGTGTGTGTGTTCATGTGTACGAGTGTGTGTGTCACACGGGCACTGTTCACCTGTGGAGCCTCTGTTTCTGGGAGGGGCCAGGCTCAGCGGCAGGGAGGAGGCAGTGCCTGGACGTGGACAGTGCTCCAGGATTCAGTGCTGCCCTGGGCCCTTCTGCCCTCTGGCACACTGGCTTCCCTGCCCGCGGGGAGGCGCCCAGGCTTGGCTGGCTCCAGGATGCCCTGGGACATCAGGGAGAGACAGAATAAGGCGGGGGAGCAGGCGAGAAGGGGCCCGTGTGGGGGGCTGGGAGCTGCACTGGGCATGGCGAATCCAAGCTCTCCACACCCGGGGCCGGAGCCTTGGCCTCTTGTCCCGGCCACAGTCACGTGTGTTTGGCACCTGCCCTGAAGCCACCTCTGCAGAGAGGACAGCCCTGAGCCATGACACACCCCCGCAGGCCTCAGGCAGGGCCACTTGAGGTGGCTGCGGGCCACAGGCTCACCTCATCTGTCTCGCTTCCCTGGGCGGAACGCGTGCTCGGGGGAAACCCGGATCCAGCCCAGAGCACTCGCAGCTGAGCCTCTGAAGCAAAGCGGGGTTACCCGGGCGTGTTTGGGGCTGGGGATGCAGGAGGAGGGAGGCACATCACACTGGGAATGCGCACCCCAGAATCTGCCCTCTGAGGTCATGAAAGGGGGAACAGGGTAGGCACCCCGGCACTGGGCATCTCGGAGTCTTCCCCTCTCGATGTGTCACCCCATGGGGGGGTGTGGGGGATACACGTGCTCCTCACGCCAAGAGGAAGCCGGGACAGTAATAAAGAAAGCAAACCTCTCTGATGACGTGAATCCATGCCTCGGGAAGGGCTGCACCCTGATGATTGCCTTCCAGAACATTCTCCAGGACTCTGCCTCAGGTCCTGATGCCTTGTCAGCTCGTTCTCACGCTCTGTGCGGTGGGGGGCAGGGAAGTCCCTTCTCCAGCCCAGGGACTTGGGGAGTGGCCATTTCCCCCACGCCCTGGGTGGGGACACCCCTCCCCCCCATGCAGTGTCTGGCGGGAAGAAGAGGGCCCGGGTCAGGGAGGCGGGAGCCGGGAGGCCCCATGGACGCAGGTGCGTGCGTGTGGCCGGGCTGGAGGCCTGCCAATCTCAGCCCTTTCTGCGCTGAGGCCAGGTCTGCGGTCACGGCCAGGAACTGGGCATCCCTCCAGGCCCTGTCCTGGGCCGGGGGCGGGGGGCGGGATTTCTGGGATGCTGAGGAAGTGGGGAGGTGGGGGGGAGCTCAGGTCCTCTTCTGCACCCTCCCCCCTGCTGTAACCTCCATCCAGTATTAATTACAGGTTTTCATTTTCCCAGAACCAGACTGACAGACAGAGCCTGCATCTCACTGGGCAGGGCGGGCGGGAGGAGGCTGCGGGAATCGCCTTGGCCGCCGGAACGTTTCATTGGCTCTGGCAGCGGCCCCGCTAGGTCCCTGCCTCACTGCCTGGCGCGGAGCCCGGCGGCTGCCGGAAGCGGGGGCAGCGGGGGCGCGCTGACAGCTGGGGAAGCACCCAGACCTCAACATGCCCCCAGAGAAGGGCGGCGGGGACGGGCCCGAGCCGTTGCTTCCCCTGACCCGCCCTCGCGTGTGTGCGGGAGGCGGGGGGGGGGGGGGGCTGTGGCGGGAACTGAAGCGGCTGCAGGAAGGGGAGGCAGCTGCAGGCGGCCCTGGGTTGGGGTGACGCCCCCCGCACCCTCCCCGTGGCCCAGCCCTCTCCCAAGGCCACAGAGCCGGCATCTTCACCAGGGGAAGCAGAGATGAACTGCGGGTGGGTGTTGGACGAGGAAGCCTCGTCCCTCCCCGTGTCCCTGTCCTCGAGGGGCCCGCTGGGCGGTCAGAGGCCTCAAACCCCTATTCCATTGTGTCAGGAATGACCAGACATGGGCTCTGGGGTTGGCACAGGCGCAGGCGATGACTCAGCTGCCGGAGAGTCTCAGGAGAGGCCAGAGGACTGGAAAGAGCCCAGAAGGGGGGCACCATCATCTCCCAAACCCTGCCAGGAGGGACCCCTGAATGAAGGCAGGGCCAGGAGTCTGTCCTGGGCACTGCTGGGTGTGACCCCCCACCCCAAAGTGTGAGGCCATGAGTTGGACCCCCCAGTGCCCTAGTGGAATCCAGACAGGACAGATCTCTGAGCTGGGGGGGCGGTGGGTGGGTTATTTCTGTTGATGTGTGCCAAGAGCTGTGCCTGGCGGTTTCCGAAGAACAGGATGTGAGGGTGGAAACCAAGCCTTCAGCACAGAAGCCGTCCCAGGTGCGGAATGAGCCTAGGGTGTGGCCGTGGAGTGGGGCAAAGGTCTGAAAACCAGTGGACCTGACCAAGGAAGGGATGGAGGGGCTGGATGGAGCCATAGGACAGCGCGGCGGACATTTGCCGTGCACGTGGCCAAGCTGGGTTCGATTCTCAGCATCCCACATGGTGCCCTGAGCACCGCCAGGGGTAATTCCTGAGTGCAAAGTCAGAGTAACCCCGTGCATCGCCAGATGTGACCCCTCCCCCCAAAAAGGGGGAAAAATTGGAAGGGATCCACACAAGAGAAGGCAGCAAAAGAAGAGAGAGAGCTAGAGTGAGAGCGCGCAGAGAGAAAGAGAGAGAGAGAGAGAGAGAGAGAGAGAGAGAGAGAGAGAGAGGGGGGGGGGGATTGTGCCTGCCACAGAGGCAGGAGGTGGGAAGGGGTGGGGGTTGGGGGTGGGGGGTAGCGGGAGGGACACTGTGGACATTGGTGGTGGAGAATGGGCACTGGTGGAGGGATGGGTGCTTGACTGAAATGTAATCACGAAAGTTTGTAAGTCTGTAACTGTGTATCTCACGGTGATTAATTAAAATCAAATAAAAAAAAAGAGACAGGACAGCACTGGGGGCTGTGCTCAGAGCTGCCCCCACCCGCTCCCGCAGAGCACAGCCCCCTCCCTGGGCCACTCTCGGTGTTGCTCAGTACTTACTCCTGGCTTTGTGCCCCAGGATCAATCTGAGTGGGGTTGGGGGGGGGGACCTACAAGGGATCAAGGGCTGGCCAAGTGCAAAGCAGCGTCCCACCTGCTGTGTGATTTTCCTGGGGGCTTTCCCGCGGTTCCGCCCTTCAGCCCCGGGTTCCTTCAGCCAGAAGGTTCCATGCTGCTTGGGAATGTGAGCTGCGGCCCCTCCGGGGAGGGCGCTGGCCTTACACGCGACCCACCTGGGCTCATCCCCCAGCAGCCCATTATGATCTTTCGACACTGGCAGGAGTGATTCCTGAGCACTGAGCTAGGAGTAACCCCTGAGCACAGCCAGGTGTGCCCCAAGCCCCTCCCGCTGCACCCCCCGTCAAAAAAAAAAAAAAGAGAGAAGAGAGAGAAAAGATTGATGAGCTAATGAACAGGCCCTAGAGGCAGTATTGGGTGGTCACTGCATGACTTGCAAATGTCCGAGCTTGGTTGCATCCCAGTGACCACATAGCCCCTCAAACACCACCAGGCTGGCCCAGCACCCATGGCAGGCTGGGAATTACTGGGAGCAACCCCCCTCCCCACAAAGGCAAAAAAATGCAGTTGTGTCAGGCGGCTCAAGGCATGAGCCAGGAGGAGGGAGAAAGGGCTAAGAGGATGGGGCACGGGGGTTCCGGGGCTGTCTGGCGCCCCCCACCCCCCTTCCTGGGCCTGGGCAAGAAAGAATTCCTCAATTTAAGGCCCAGGTAGGCACACAGGGTGGGGGGTGGGGCTCTTTGCTGCCGCGGAAATGGAACCAGAGCAGCTGGAGGAGGAGAAAAGGCCAATGAATCCCCCGAGCGAAGCCTCGGGGCCGCATCTGCGAAGGGGCCCACTCTGGGCCCACCAGATCTCGCTGTCTTTAAAGGAGGGCGCATGCCTTGTCCTGCTATCACCAAGGTGGTGGCGGCGGGGGGGCCACTTTTCACTCGACCGCAGACGCTGCCGGTTTCACCGGTAGCCGCTGTTTCTTTTGCAAACCCTGAGCTCCCCCGGGGCCCGCGGAAGCCCAGAGCGCTGGCAACTAAGTATCCCAGCCTGGTAACTAAGTATCCCGGCCGGGCAATTAAGTATCCCGGCCTGACCACCGGGTTTGCAGCTCGGGACCCGGTTGCTGAAAGCCACCTCGGCACTGAGGGGCGCGCGGGTGCGCTGGGGGGCGACAGCCAAGGCGGAAGGGGCTGTCCACCGAGCCCGGGGGTCAGCGGCGGCCCGGGGAGCGTCTCCCAGGCTTTGGGCCGTGACGTGGACTCGACTGACAGCCAGACCCGGCGAACTGCCAGGACCGGCCCCGCCCCCAACAACAAGCCCCGCTTATCGCACAGGCCCCACCCAATGACGCGAGGCTCCGCCCCTCCCACTGTGACGCCAGCGCCCGCCCCGCGGCGCCCGCTTCCAAGATGGCGGCGGCGGTGCCTGCCCGGCTGCTGGGGTGGCGGTGACGACGGGACGCGCCAGGCCAGGTGCGGGGCCCGGGGTGCGGGCAGGGCGGCCCGAGGGGTGCGAGGCCGCGGGGGGCGTGCGCAGCGGGGTGCAGAGCCTCTGGGGGGCGCGGCTGCAGGCGCGCCAGGCCGGCAGGGGGCCCCGGGTGGCCGCGTGAGCATCGGGGGCACGGGGCCGCGATCGGGGTCCCCGGGCGCGCTTGGGCACCGGCCACGCCCCTCCAGGTGAGGGGCCGCCCGCGCCCGCGTCGGGTATCCCGCCGGGCAGGGCAGGGCGGGGCAGGGCAGGGCGTCGGACCGCGCTCCTGCACCTGCCGGCTGCCCCGCCGCGGCTCCAGGCTCCCGCTCCCCGGACAGGTGGTGGACAGGGCCCGGCCCCGACCTGCCCCGCGCGCCCCTGGCAGAATCATGCTGCCCGCCGCCGGCCCTCCGCGAGCCCCCGTAGCCCCCCGCAGCCGGGAGAAGACCCCCTGAAGCCCGCAGGTGAGCGCGGCGGCGGCCCGGGGGACCGGGCGGGGCCTGCGTACCGCGCGCTCCTGCCCCTGCCCCCCGCGGTCGCCGGCGCCGGCCGCTCCCCGCCGCTGCCCGGGGTCGCGCCTCCCCGCAGGGCTCCCCCAGGATGCTGCGGAGGCTGCTGGAGCGGCCCTGCACGCTGGCCCTGCTGGTGGGCTCGCAGCTGGCCGTCATGATGTACCTGTCGCTGGGCGGCTTCCGGAACCTCAGCGCCCTCTTCGCGCGCGACCAGGGCCCCACCTTCGATTACGCACACCCCCACGACGTGTACAGCAACCTCAGCCAGCTGCTGGGGGGCCCCTCGGTCTCCAGGGACCCGCCCGCCCCCCAGGACCTGCCTGACTGTCCCGAGCGGTCCCCGCTCCTAGGTGAGTCAGGCCCGCCCCGGGAGGGGGGTTCAGGCTTGGAAGGTGAATGGGTCGCCAGGCCCGCGCCCGCCTGATGCCTGATTTTCTGGTTAGGTGGCATTTTGCTGGGAGTCCAGCTGCAGAGGGTAGGCCCCACGCAGCAGGGACCAGCCGGGGTGGGGGGCTGGTGGAGGGCAGGGAGGTAAGGTAGTGGGCAGGGAGCTGGCCTGGTGCAGCTGGCCCTGCTTCCCGCTTTGATACCACATATGTTACACCCAGACATCTCCAGGAGTGACCCTGAGCACAAAGCCAGGAGTGACCCTGAGTACAGAGCTGGGAGTGACCCTGAGCACAAAGCTGGAAGTGACCCTGAGCACAGTTAGGAGTGAACCCTGGGCACAGAGCTGGGAGTGAGCTCAGAGCACAGAGCCAGGAGTCAGCCCTGAGCACAGAGTCTAGAGTCAGCCCTGAGCACAGAGCTGGGAGTGGACCCTGAGCACAGACAGGAGTCAGCCCTGAGCACAGAGCCAGGAGTGATCCCTGAGCACAGAGCCGGGAGCCAGCCCTGAGCACAGAGCTGGGAGTCAGCCCTGAGCACACAGCTGGGAGTGGTCCCTGAGCATAGAGCCAGGAGTCAGCCCTGAGCACCGCTGGTTCTGGTTCCCAAAGCCCAAGGGCACAGAAAAGGGGTGTCCAGACTCTGCGAGACCCCGGGCTGCCGGGTCCTGCCGCCCCCTCACCCCGCCCTCCCCCCCACAGTGGGACCCGTGTTCGTGTCCTTCAGCCCCGTCCCGTCCCTGGCCGAGATCCTGGAGCGGAACCCCCTGGTGGAGCCGGGCGGCCGATACCGCCCCCCGGGCTGCGAGCCGCACTCGCGCACGGCGGTCATCGTGCCGCACCGCGCCCGGGAGCCCCACCTGCGCCTCCTGCTCTACCACCTGCACCCCTTCTTGCAGCGCCAGCAGCTGGCCTATGGCATCTACGTCATCCACCAGGTGCCCTGCCCTCCCGGGGGCGGCCGGCAGGGGGCGCGCCGAGCCCTGCCCTGTCCCGTGCTCCCCCTCCCCCGCACCTGTCCCCCACTCCGCGCCCAGCGCCCGCTCACGCCCCCTCCAGGCCGGCAACGGGACGTTTAACCGGGCGAAGCTGCTGAACGTGGGGGTGCGGGAGGCCCTGCGCGACGAGCAGTGGGACTGCCTCTTCCTCCACGACGTGGACCTGCTGCCCGAGAATGACCACAACCTGTACGTGTGCGACCCCCGCGGGCCCCGCCACGTGGCCGTGGCCATGAACAAGTTCGGGTACAGGTCAGAGCGGGTCCGGGTGGGGGCGGGGGCGGGGTGGGGGGCGCGCACGGTTATGAGGGGCCGGGCACCCACCTAGCCCCCCTGCCCCACAGCCTGCCGTACCCCCAGTACTTCGGAGGCGTCTCGGCGCTGACCCCCGACCAGTACCTGAAGATGAACGGCTTCCCCAACGAGTACTGGGGCTGGGGGGGCGAGGACGACGACATCGCCGCCCGGTGAGCCCCCAGCTGCCCACCTGCCTGGGGTTGGGGAGGGACACGCCTGTCCCTCTCCTGATGGTCTCCCCGCGGCCCGGGGCTGCTTTTCTAGTTAAAAACAACAATAAAAAAATATATTGGGGAGGGGGCCAGAGAGAGAGGACAGTGGGGAGGGCGCTTGCCTCGCACGCAGACAACTGGCTTTGGAGCCTGATCAGGAGTGATCCCTGAGCACAGAGCCAGGAGTCAGTCCTGAGCACCGCCAGGTGTGGCCAAAAGCCAACAAACAAAACAGAAAAGGAATTTAAAAGAAAAAGAAAGAAAAAAAAAGAGGGGCCTGAGCCGTAGCACAGCTGGAAGGGCCCCTGCCTTGCCCCCACCCAGCTGGAACCCCTCCACCTCAGCCCCTTATCCCATATAGTCCTCCGAGCACTACAGGGGTGGCCCCCAAAGAAAAATAATGATTAGAAAAAAAGGGGGTGGGCCGGAGCATAGCATGGCAGGGAGGGCGTTTGCCTGGCGCGCGGCCAACCCGGGTTCGATCCCCGGCATCCCATAGGGTCCCCCAGCACCACCAGGAGTGATTCCTGAGTGCAGAGCCGGGAGGGACCCCTGAGCATCGCCGGGTGTGACTCAAAAAGGAAAAACAAAACGGGGGTGGGTGGGGGCCGCACCCCGCGTGCTCATGGGTGGTCCGGCTGCAGGGTGCACCTGGCTGGGATGAAGATCTCGCGGCCCCCCACGTCCGTGGGGCACTACAAGATGGTGAAGCACCAGGTGGACAAGGGCAATGAGGAGAACCCACACAGGTAGGGGCTGGGGGTCCTGCCGCACCGGGGTGGGGTGGGGGGTGTCCCGGCGGCCCCGTGACCCCGCGTCCTGGCGCGCAGGTTCGACCTCCTGGTGCGCACGCAGCACTCGTGGACGCAGGACGGCATGAACTCGCTGACCTACCGCCTGCTGGGCCGGGAGCGCCGGCCGCTCTACACCAACATCACGGCCGACATCGGCTCGGACCCGCGCCCGCGCGCCCCTGCCGGCCCCCGCTACCCGCCTGGGTCCTCCCAGGCCTTCCGCCAGGAGATGCTGCACCGCCGGCCCCCCAGCCGGCCCGGCCCGCTGCCCACCGCCCCCCGCAACCACTCGGCGCCCCGCGGTGCGCCCCCGTGAGCGGCCGGGTGGGGCCGGGCTCCTCCGCGCGCTGCTGACTGTGAAGTAGGACATCAGGACACTGGCCGCTGACCACCGAGCCCAGAGCACCCCCGCCCTGGGCTCAGAGCAGGGCTGGACCCAGGGCAGCCAGCCCTGGACCCCAAAACTATTTATTCTATTTATGGCCCCCAGGCAGCCCAGAGGGGCTCCCTGGAGGGTCCGGCTGGGGGCGGGATTTTGATATATTTTCTAATAAAGAATCACGGCTCCTTCTGCCCTGCTCTCTGCCTCCCGCAGCCCCCGTGGGCCCGGCCACACACACCTGGGGACACGCAGCCGGACCACGGCACACTGCGGTTTATTTGCCTAGCGGACCCTCCCCACCCCAGCCTGGGGCCTCAGGGCTCAGGGGGGCCGCCCAGCGCCCGGGCCGCGGCCAGGCGCCCACTCTCTATGCACTCGTTCACAGCCACCCCCTGGAAGGAGGCGCCGGCCAGACTCAGGGGCAGCTTCTGGGTGGCCAGGAACTGGGCCGCGGCTTCTGCAAGGGAAGGGGTGGGAGGGGTGTTGGGGGGCTAGGGCAGGTGCTGGCTCCTCCCCTCTGCCCTCGTTCCACACCCCCCACTTACCCAGCTTCTGCCAGTGGCCCAGCGTGTACTGCGGGATGCAGTCCTGCAAAAACCAGGGTGCGTGAAAGCTGGGACACCCCCTCCGGGCCCCCAGTCTTGCACCAGCCCTGGAGGGGCGGGGGTCCCGCACTCACCCTGTGCAGGTGCACCAGGCAGTGGCTGGGGGGGTCCGTGAGCCCCAGCTGCTGGGAGGCGGCCTTCAGGGCCTGCTGCTGGAGCAGCTCCAAGGAGGGCGCCGGCCCCCCTGAGGGCATCCAGGACCCTCCCAGCATCACCTGCAGGGGACACGACACTCACCAGCGGGCCCCCACCTCTAGCGCGGCCCCCACGATGCCCGGCGGGGCCCTCACCCACCGTCACGCGGAGCCCTGGGGGGCTCCCGTCCTGCTCGGGAAACGCGACCGAGTCGTACACGATCCCCAGCACGCCGGGGTCCTCGGACGAAGGCACCAGGTGTCCGAACCCCTGGGGAAGGGGGACAGCTGAGCTGGGGGTGGGCTCCGGGGGGGGACCTGCGCCCCCTGCCCCCCCGGGCAGTACCTGCACGGGCAGCTGGGCGCCCCGGTACTGCAGGTTCACCACGGCCACCGACACGGCGCGGATGGTGGCCAGGACGGCGGCCAGGGGCGCGGCCTCAGCAGGCAGCAGCGGGCTGAGCTCTGGGGGGGACGCGGGCACCAGCTGTGTGGGCAGCTCTCCCCGCCAGGCCTGCTGGAGCCACATCGGGGGAAGGGTCTGCGGGGCCGTTACCTGCTGCTGGCAGAGCGCTGACCACGTGGTCGGCGTCCAGGCTGCTGTCCCCGAGGGCCACCTGAGTGCAGAGAGACAGCTGAGCCAGCACGACGCGGCCAGGGGCTCCCCCTAGCGGCCACAGCAAACACAAAGAAGAAAGATGCACGGGAGGGGCACGAGCTGGACACCCACCTTCCAGCGTCCCCCTGCCTGGAGACTGAGCGCGGAGACCGGCTGCCCGCGGAGGATATGAACCCCCCGGTCACTCAGGTAGGCGTCCAGCGCCTGGGGCAGCGTGTCCAGCCCCCCACGCAGTGACCACTGGCTCCAGCGCTCAGCCCGCGCCTGGCGGGCCAGCAGGGAGTCCAGCTGCGGGCTCTGCTCTGCAGGGAGGGAGCAGAGAATAGGGGTGGTCAGCAGCCCCTCACCCTCATCACGCCTCCCAGCCCCCGTGTCCCTCTGTCCCCCCCTTCCCGTGTCCCTCACCGGCCTTCAGCAGCAGACCCAGCAGCACGGAGCGGTGGGTCCTCTCGGCCTGGTAGATGCTGGGGAAGCAGGACCGGACGCTGAGCTGCCGGCTGTCCCCCGCAAACACCCCGCGGCACAGGCTGTCCATGGCCAGGGCGGCCACCTGCAGGGACCCCGCCCGCGCTGAGAGGCCAGCCCCCATCCCACTGCCCTGGGGCAGGTGGCCGAGTGCCACCAGGGCAGGACAGAAGCTGCTCTCCCTCCTTCCCCCCACAGGGACACCCCAGTGGCCAGAGTGGGGGGCACCTCGGGTCCGAGGCGGCGCTCCGTGAAGCTGTGCACAGTCTCATCGGGGGCCTCGCTGGGCGGTGCGGTCAGTTCCCGGAGCCCGGCCCAGAGCAGCGCGCGGGAGAAGGGCGGGCACGGGCGAAGCAGGCCCCTGTGGGGTGGGAGGGTCAGCCGGGCCAGGGTCAGCCAGGCCAGGGCCAGGGCCAGGGTCTGACGGGGCCCCGGGGTGCCCGGCGCAGGCGGTCACGCTCACCTGAGACCGGACGGCAGCGGGTGCAAGGTGCCCCCCACGTACAGGAACCTGTTGCGGGCGGCAGGGTGGTCACCCCGGACGGGCAGCACCTCGGAGTCCAGGCCCAGCTCGGACACCTACTCTCGGGAGGGTGGGGAATGGGGAGGCCCAGCTCGGCGTCCGGTCCCGCCTCCCCGCTGCCCACCGCCCAGGCCTCCCGCTGTCCCCGCTGCCCACCGCGCCCGCCGGTCCTGAGGATCGCGCACCAGCTGCAGGGTCCGCGCTCCCAGAGGTCCCGCCGGCCGGATCCCGCGCGGGCCCAGCTCAAACACGGCGCCGTCCGGGCCTCGAACCGAGCGGATCCAGCCTCCCACGCGCTCGCTGGCCTCCAGCAGGACCACCTGGACAGCGGGGAGGGGTGGACACTGAGCGGTCGTGCGCGGCAGCGGCGGGCTGGGGCGGGCGGCAGGAGCTGGCGTCCCGGCTCACCTTCGGGGGGCGCGGCGCGCGGCTCAGGTGGTAGCAGGTGGCCAGGCCGCTGATGCCCCCGCCCAGCACGACCACCGTGCGGCCCATGGGTAGCTGCTCCCGCGCTCCCCGCGCCGCGCCGACCTGTCCCGGAAGGCGCGCGGGGCGCCTGATAAGGACCCGCCCTGGCTATCGGCCGGAGCAGGCTCGGGCCGGGAGGCCAGGGGCGCAGGGCCCCGCCGAGTGCGAGCTGGGGGCCGGTCGCGGCTCCGCCCCCGTCCTTTACGGTCCCTCCAGCGACCTGTCTCTGCGCCCCCTGCACGCCTCGATCTTCCCCGGGTCGGGATTGGCGGGGGAAGGAAGGCCCCGGATCGCCTTGGCCAATGAGCGCACAGGATAGGCGGAACTTCCGCGGGGCGGGGCGGGGCAAGAATCTGAAGGGGGCGGGACTAGCTCCTGGAGAGCCGGGTCGAGCACCTGGAGGGGCGGGGAATAGCTGTCAGCGGGGCGGGGCTAGAGCCTGCTGGGGCGGAGCTATAGTGGCTGGTGTGGTGGGGCGAGAAGCTGGAGGGGCGGAGCGAGCGCTCATAGGGGCGGGGTGATCCCCGGGCAATCCGGCAAGGGCGGGGCTAGCGGTCGTCTGGGCGGGAGCCCGGAAGGGAGGAGCTAGCGGCCTAAGGGGCGGGGCGATCGCTGCGAGGGGCGTGACTAGAGGTCGGTGTGCCCCCCCCTATAGGCGGGGCTAGCGACCGGTTATGCCCCCTGGATGGGCGGGGCTAGAGACCAGTTATTCCTTCCCTTAAAGGGCGGGGCGATCCATGGAGGGGCGGGGCTAGCGACCGACAGGGCGGGAGGATCACCTGGATGGGGAAGGGAGATTCCCTGAATGGGCGGGGCTAGCGGCCAGTTATCCTGTGACGGGCGGGGCTAGAGGCCGGCGGGGTAATCCCCTGGAGGGGCGGGGCTAGCGGTCTGAGGGGCGGGGCGCGCCGCGACCGCGGCGTGTCCCCGACGGCATGTCCCGGGCCCACGCGGTCAGGTCCCGGCGGGGGCCGCGGGCAGCAGGGGCTCCGTGCTGGCCCGCGGGGACGAGGCTCCATAAACAGCGCCGTGATGTTAGCAACAGCGCGGCCTGGGGGAGCCGGGGCCGCCCGGCAACGCGGCGTGTTTGCCCGCCGGGGTCCGCGCTCCTCTCCCCGGGGGGCCGCCCTCGTCCCCCCAGTCCCCGGCCACCCCCACCCCGGCCCCAGCACAGATGCCAAGCCGGACGCCGCTTCTTTTTCTTAATAAATTTATTCACAAAAAGTGAGGTCGCAGGGTGGGGGCTGTACACGGGCCGGCTGGGCCGGGGCGCGGGAGGGGGACGGGGCCTCCAGGGAGACGGGGACCTGTCAATAAAAAAAATAACGGGAGCTACACCCCCCTCCCCCCGCCCCGATTAAAAAGACACAAAAATAGACGTCTCTGAGGTAAGTGGGGAGCGGGGGCTTCGGGGGCCGGGGCCGGGGGTCACAGGCACCGCGCGGGCTCCTGCATCAGCTGGTAGAACAGCACGTAGCCCTCGCTGGACGCCACCTGGTTCTCGCTGACCGGGGAGACGCTGCGGAGAGGGGACGCAGGGCGGCTGGCTGGGACTGGCGGGCATGGGGGGCCGCAGGGGCTGGTTGGGGGGCTGGGAGAGCTGTGGGGGTCAGCCAGGGCTGCGGGTGGGGGGTAGGGGTGAGGAACAGCCAGGGCTGCGGGGGAACTGGGCAGGATGCGGTGGTGGGCGGGTTCAGGGTGGGGGGGTGTCTGCTGGGTCAGCGAGGGCCGCGAGGGGCCGAGCAGGCTCTGGGGCGGGAGGGGTCTGCGCGGTGCGCGGGCCGCTCACCGGGAGTCGTTGAACACGTGCCAGCCCGTCTGGCAGCGGCACAGCGCGGTGTAGTGGCCGCAGTGGACACTCCCCGAGTGGTTGCACAGCGCGTACAGCTGGTAGACGGGGCTCCCTGGGGGCAGCGCGGGGGTCAGCAGCGCGAGGGGCAGTGCCGCCTGTTGCCCACCGCCCTTCCTTCCGGCCGGCCCCCTCACCCGCTCGGTCGCTAGCGAAGTCCCCCAGGCTCAGCCTCTGCAGCGGGAAGTCGACCCCCACGGAGCTTTTCTTGATGGAGCCACGCGAGGCGGAGAACCGGTTCAGATCTGCCGGCAGGTTAAGGAACGTGGGGGCCGCGCGCCCACCCACTCTGGAGCCCGCCCGCCCGGCCTCGGGGTCCAGGGTCCAGGATACGGAGTACGAGGATGCGCGGGAAGCGCTGCAGCGTCAGCTTCTTGGTGCTCCGCGTCTTCTGCCGACATCGGTCGCACACCTGCGGGCACCGGCCCCGTGAGTGGACGCGGCCGGCCAGCCCTGCGCCCACCCGGTGGCCCGGTCTCCCCCAGCCCACCTACCGGGGCGTTCTCGGATTCCAGCTCCTCCTCCTTGGTGAAGAGGCTGAAGCAGTCCCGCAGCGAGACCTTGCCGCCGGCAAACCCTTTCTGGGGGCAGAACCGGGCGTCAGCTGCACCCCTGCCCCGCAGGCCCCGGCCCCCCGCCCGCGTCTCACCTTGGGGATGGGCAGGGAGAGGTCGCAGAACACCTCGAAGGTCGTGGACCGGTACCCGCAGGCCTGACACTTGAGACAACTTTTCAGCTGGCCCACGAACAGGTCTAGACAGAGAGTGGGGGTGGGCGAGGGTCACGGAACCCCCACACCAGCTGCACCCCCGACCCCGGTCCAGCCCCCGCCCCCGCCCACCTCCCATGTTCCACAGTCTTTTTTTTTTTTTTTTTTGCTCTTTCGGTCACACCTGGCGATGCACAGGGGCTACTCCTGGCTCTGCACTCAGGAATCACCCCTGGCGGTGCTGGGGGGGGGACCCTATGGGATGCTGGGAATCGAACCCGGGTCAGCCGTGTGCAAGGCCAACGTCCTCCCCGCTGTGGTGTCGCTCCAGCTCCACGTACCCACAATCTTGCTGTCCTCTCGCTCCAGGTACCGCTTCCACATCAGGTTGGCTCGGTCGTCGTCGCTGACAGAGAAGGGACGGGTTTGAAACGGCTGCACCCCGGGAAGGCCACCAGGCAGGTGAGGGAGGGATGAGGGGCCCCGCCCTCACCTTAACTCAGGGTCTTCCGCCAGTGCCCCCCCACGGCGGGCGGGGGCCGAGGCCGGGTGCTTGGCCAGGATGGGGGGCGCCCGGCGGCCCCGGCGGTTGATCTCCAGGTGAAGCCGTTCCATGAGCAGCTTGAGGAACTCCTGAGCATCCTGCTGGCTGCGGGGGGGGGGGGAGGGGGCAGAGCGTGGGGTGGCTGGAGAGACGGCCCTGCCCGGCCGCGGGTGAGTGAGGCGGGGGTGGGGGGCGGCCCAGGCTCCCACCTGTATCCCGAGAAAGAAGGGACGTATTTCTGGAAGACGGCGCGGAAGCGGGTGGGATTCACAGCCTCGCAGGAGTCAGGATGCCACAGGGCTCCGATCACGTCTGCAAAGGCTGAGGGCGGGGGCCGGGCAGGGCTCAGTGTGTGCTGGGGGGACAGAGCCCTGGCCCTGGGGGGGTGGGGGAGGAAGAGGAGGAGGTGGTCGGGTGAGGGGGGAGGAAAGGAAGTGCCCCTCCACCTTCCGTGAGCTCCTGGGCGCGGCCCCCGCCGGGCACCTCCTGCCGGAAGTCTCGGCGCAGACAGAAGTCTCGGAGCGGCCGAGTGCTGCTGAGACACTGCAGGACGGCGTTCAGGAAGCACTGCGGGGTGAGGGGACAGGCTAGTCACTGCGGCCGCCTGCTGCTGCCCAGCCCGCCCGCCCACCCCCCAACCGGACACTCACCGTGTTGCCCAGGTTCCGCAGGCCCACGTGGCCAGAGCCCAGGAGCAGCGTGTGATGGGCCTGTGGGGGGATGTGGTCAGTGTGGTCCCCCCAGCGGCTTCCCCGGCTGCCGCCCCCATGCAGCCCTACCTCTCTGGCCAGGAGCAACAGGCCCAGGATGGCCGAGTACACCACGGACGGGGCCAGGGCCGCCCCTCCGGATCCCCACCGGGTCCTCTGCCCGGCCAGGCGGCGCTGCAGCTCCAAGGGCAGCTCCCCCAGCACTGGCATAGTGGCCCAGCTGCCCCCCACCCCCACCTTGCTGCCCCCCAGGCCCCCTCCGCCCCCCGTGGCCCCAGCCTGCACCCTCTCTCAGGTCAGCCCCGACTGCGGGCAGCCCCGGCCCGCTGGGCTCTGAAATGGGCAACCACTGGGGGTCACAGGCGCTGAGCCCGCCCTCACGGGGCTCCCCAGAGGCCAATTAGGCGGCTGGAAGGTCCTGGGGGGACCAGGTGGCAGGGAAAGGGAGGCCCTGGGGACCCCGGGAAGAATTCCAAATGGCCGGGCGGTCCCTGGGGTGGGGCCGGGAAACAGCCTGGGCGATGGGGGGGTCAGCTGTGCAGGAGAGCCAGGGTGGGGGGAGGGGGGCAGGGCCCCTCACCATCTTGTCCGCCGTGTAGAAGGCCTCGGCCGGCCGGGCCGCAATCATGTGGAAGGCGCCGTGGGACGCGGGGGGCTCGGTCCGGATGCTGAGCAGGGACGGGGGTCCCGGGAAGCCCCCCAGGCGGCGGAGGGAGGTGCTGCGCCTCAGGGCCGGGGGCTCGGGCCGCAGCGCCAGGCGGCTGAGGGCAGCGCCCAGCTCGCCCGCGGCCCCGCGGTGTCCACCCAGGGCCAGGCCTACGGGCCGCAGGTCCCCGCTGCTCACGGACTTGGAGCGGGCCAGGTTGGTCCTGGAGGGCAGCGGCAGGGCCCCCGCGGGGGGCGGCGAGGAGGGCAAGGGGACGCCGTGGTCGGCCCGCAGCGGCCCCTTGGGCCGGGGACCTGGACGGCGGCCCCGGCCCAGCTCCAGCTTCTGCAGCCGGTCCTCGGGGGGCAGCGGGCGGAGCAGGGTGCTGGGCCCGGGGGCCGAGGTCCGGCGTTCCCGGCTCCGGGCGCGGGGCGCGAAGGCCAGCTTGGCACCGACGCGGGGCTGGACGTTAACAGGTGGCTCTCGGCTCCGGCCCAGGCGGTGCTCCGAGGCCTGGGGCATGGTGGACACCGCAGGCTGGATCTGGGGGAAGAGGCGGGCAGCTGGGGGCCGGCGCGGGGCGGCCGGGGCCCGCGGGGCATCTCGGCGCCGGGCGGGGCGTTCGCGCGGCCCCTTCGCATCACCGCCGGGCCGGCCCGGCCCCTGCCCGCAGAGCTCAGCCGCGCCGGACACGCCGCCCTGGACACCCGCGCCGGGCCCGGCGGTCAGCGCGCAGCGAGCGGCCGGCCGTGGGGCGCGGGCGCGGCGACCCCCGCGGCCGGGCGGCGGCGGGTCCGCCCCCCTCGAGGGCAGTGGGGCCGCGCCCGCTGATTGGCTGCGGGGTCCGGCGGCCAGCGTCCCCCGCGGCCGGCGGCCAGCGTCCCCCCGGCCCCGCGCCGCCCGGCCCGCGGGCCCCCCGCGCCGCACCCGCCCTACCTGAGCCCCGGAGAGGCGGCGGCGGCGGAGGCCGGCCGGGCCCGGGCGTCCGCTCAGGGCCGGCCTCCGCGGCCCCCGGGCAGCGCCCCCGCGGGCGCGGCCGCAGCCCCGGCTGCAGCGCTGGCCCCGCTCTCGCCCGCCGCAGGGGCCGCCGCCATCTTTGTTGGTCCCGCCCGGCCGCCGGCAGCCGGCTTCACTAGCCCGCAGCGAGCCTGCGCGCCCGCCGCCGGCCCCGCCCCAGAACCACCGCGCGCCTGCGCGCTCGCCGCGGGTCCCCGCCCCGCCCGCCGCGCGCCTGCGTGGGCCCGCCCCCTGCGCCCGCCGCCGGCTCCATGGCAACGCGCCCAGCTTCAGCATCGCCATCGCCGCATCTTGAATGCAGGATCGTTGCCGGGGCGCGTCAGGCGCGCGGCCTCCCCGCGCCCCCTCCGCGGCGCTGCTGCAGCTCTTCCCGCCTCCCAGGCGGGAGCAGCGGCAAAAGAGCCCCGAGCCTAGCACCCTTCTGTTCCTGGGCTCCCCCGACACTGGGTGCCCACGGCCACCAATAAGAGCCACAGCCGCGAGAGGAAGCGCCTTTCTTTCTTTTTTTTTTAATTGATATTCACCTCCAGAAACCATCAGGCTCTCGGACCGGCTTCCCAACAGCCGCCTCCAATATCCAGAAGCAAAGCCAGGGTTAGGGGCCCCCTCCCAGTGAGGGCTCATTTAGACATTCAGAAGCCGGCATCCAGGCGTTTCCTGTCCTTCCCGGCCAGGCCCACCGCGGCTTCAGGTTCAGATGATGGGACGAGGGTGGCTGGCCTGGGTCATTCCTGCCTCTGGGGCGCCATCCATCGGTCACTGGCTGCTTTTCTCCTTGTGCTGAATGATACCCTTCTGAATCAGATCCGGGATTTCCACGGCCAGCCACGGGCCCAGCTGCAAAGCGCCAGGGAGAGAGAGCCCCGTGAATCACTACCCCCAGGTCTACGCCCTGCTCCGTGCTCCATCAGAGCTCTGTGTGAGACAGGGGGAGGGTGGGGGCGGCATGGGGAAGCAGAGAAAGGAGTCCCAGGCTGGAAGGAGGGGCCGCAAGGAGGAGGGAGGGGTGGACAGCAGACGACGGGCACCAGGGTGATCATGGTTATTCCCTAGATGCAGTGAACTTTTCTAGGACGTGGGTCACACCTGGACCATATGGGGTGTGAGTTCCCGGAACCACTGCAATATGTCTCTGGCCTAATTACTGACCCCTTCCTCCCTTAAGACACCAAGTGCACCAAACTTACCCCCAGAGCCATGAGGTGAGCGAGTCCGAATTTGGGCACATTCCTGGCCCACAAAGGTTTGAAGTGATCCGTTAGGCAGATCTTGCCACCCCTGCGGGAGCAGCGGAGGGACAGGGTGTAGGTCCCCTCTGCCACAAGGCGGGGGGCGGCTTCCTGCCAAGGATAAGGGGCCCTGGCCCTCCCTTACCTGTACATCTTGGCTGTTTTCCCATCCAGCTCCGGGACGGCGACTTCAGGGGCAGTGGTGGGGTAGGTGATGGGGATCTGGAGAGAGGAGAGGCCCGTGATGGCAGTGCAGGGACAGAGCGGCTGTGGTGGCACCGTTCCATCTCCTTCCTCCCCCCACCAGACACGCTGCGCTACTCACGTCAAACTCAATATCGAACTCATACTTGAGGAGGTCGTGGATGTACCAGCACTTTCCAAACCACCTGCGGGGAAGGCCAGGCCTCAGTCCGAGCCGCCGCCCTCCTCACCCACCACTGCCAGGCAGGAGTGTGGGATGCGAGACAGCGGGGCGGTCTGGGCCGAGGGAGTCCCATGGGTCGGAGTAGGGGGCAGCCTACCGAGTCCCTTCCTTGTTGGACTCCAGTCGGAACCAATCGTTGTCCGCGTTCTTGTTGTTCTCCACATACTGAAAGCAGAAAGTGAGGTCTTGGAAGCTGAGGAGGCCAAGGACTGCCCACCACCCCCACCCTCAAAAGAAAAGTGTGAGACTGATTGCTCACTCTAGGAGTATGCACCCCACTTTTACTTTTTTTTGTTTTTTTTTGGTCACACCCGGCGATGCACAGGGGTTCCTCCTGGCTCATGCACTCAGGAATTACTCCTGGCGGTGCTCAGGGGACCATATGGGATGCTGGGAATCGAACCTGGGTCGGCTGCGTGCAAGGCAAACGCCCTACCCGCTGTGTTATCACTCCAGCCCCACACACCCCACTTTTCTGACCTGAGTCCAGCGTCAGCAGGACACTAAGCCCACGGTCCAAGAGGGAATGTCGGGGTCGTGTCTGATTTGGCAAAGGGGACCCGAGACTCGTCCAACACCCAGTGCTCTGTGCATGTAGCTCCAGACACATTTTTTTTTTGGCTTTTGGGGTCACACCCAGCGATGCTCAGGGGTTCCTCCTGGCTTTGCACTCAGGAATCACTCCTGGTGGTGCTCAAGGGACCCTACGGGATGCTAGGGATGGAATCCAGGTTGGCTGTGTGCAAGACAAACACTCTCTCCACTGTACTAGCACTCACGCCCTCCCCCCTCCCCGACACATCCTAAGGTATGTACTGCTCACCCCCAGGATCCCGGATCTGTCTTTCTTTTTCTTTGGTGAGGGGGGGGGAGGCACACCAAGTGTGATGCAGGGACTAAACTCAGGGACTCCTGCATGCAAAACGTGCGCTCAGCCCAGAGCCTCCCCCGGGTTTTCACCAGCACCCACAAACAATGAAGGCTTTGAGGCTGATGCCCTAGCGGAAGGAGGCCTGCCTTGCTATGCAGCCGACCCGGGGTTCGATTCCCAGATTCCCATACGTTCCCCTGAGCACTGACAGGGGAACCCAAGTACCCTGGAGGGTGGCCCAGAAAGAAAATGAAACGAAGCAAAAACCAAATGCTGAAGGCCTCGAGCTTCTCCGAGCATCACAGCCCGGGATCCCGCTGCACGCCGGCTCCTCGGTCTCCACCTCCCGGACACCTCACCCTCATGCACCCCCCTCTAGCCACCCCCACGCCTGTTTCAGGGGGCAGGATGGGTGTCGGGCCCCAAACCCCACTCTCGCCCCCCCTGAAGGCCCAATACCCTCCCCAGTGTTCTCGCTGCCCACCCGCCCCGACTGGCCGCTTGGTGACCTCAGCTCTGGCTCTGTGACGGCGTCCGACCCCTCATTCCTGTCCCCCTCCCAGCTGCCTCCCTGTCGCACTCAACCCACCTGACCTCACTCAGGCTACAATCCTTCACAGGGGCCGGAGCAACAGCACACAGGGGAGGGTATTGGCCTTGCACATGGCCAACCCGGGTTCGATCTCCAGCATCCCATAGGGTTCCCCGAGCACCGCCAGGAGTGATCCTGAGCACTGCTGAGTGTGAGCCAAACCCCCGCCCAAAATAATAAAATTCTTTGCAGGAGCTGGGTTCCATCCCCAGTACTCTGCTCCAGTGTGTATGTTCGTGTGTGGGGGCAAGTACAAACAGAGCCTGGTGTAGCCCTGAGCTCGGCGGGGTGTGCCTGTGCCCCCCACCCCCCTAAGTACTTTATAGGAAAATCTTGGGTGTTCCAGCCTCCTTCCGGCCTGGCCCTCGGCTGATGGCCAGGGCACCGTGCTGGCCCACCGTGGCTTGCTTTGGCCCCCCGGCCTGACTCCCCTTCCTCCGGCCCCCTCCTCTCTACACTTGACCTGGACTCCAAGAGTCCGCCCGTGTTCTCGGCTCCAGCTGGACGGGCCACCGGCTGGTTTGCAAACAGTCAGGTCCCTGCAAGACCCCAGAGGCGGTCACGCCCCGGCCCTGCTTGCTCGCCATGGGGGACACTGAGGGTCGCTGAGCCGGACTCGGGGCTCCGGGGCCCCGCACGGGTCCAGCCGCTGCGGCCGGCGCCACGTCACCTTCCGGGGAGGCGCAACCCCCCGCTAACTGGGCCCTACCGCGCTGCCGCCCGGCCCCCAGGGGTGCGGTCCCGGGTCTCTGCTGCCCCTGAAGCCCCCAGCTGCCCCCGCTGCTCCCCGCCCCGGTAGTCGCCCCTGGGCAGCCGGACGTGCCCTGCGCGTGCGGGCAGTCATTTCGGGGTCTCGCACGGCCACTGACCCGGATGAGGGACTGGTACTCCTCCTTGAGCCGCTGCACCCACAGCTCGCGGTCCCGCGGGCCCGCGTTGGTCCTTAGCACCGGGATCTCAGACACCAGCCGCCGGGTGGCCTCGTCCGCCATCTTGGGGCCGGGCTGCGCCGCCGGAAGTGGCGTCACCAGGGGCCGGTGTCCGTGCCGCCGCCATCTTTACTCCGGGAGGACGGGGCGGGGCCATCCCGCTGGTGGGAGCGGTCAGGCTGGGCTGAGTGCTGGACACCCGGGCGTCCACTCCCCCATCCCGAGCTCCTGCAGCCGGGGAGCAGGGGCAGCCGAGTCCAGCCCCTCCGAAGGGATGCCGAGCCGAGCCTTCCCCAGGGCCACCGCGCTCCCGGAGGGCCTTCTAGCTTGGACTTTCAGGGGTGGGGGGATGGACTCCGGCGAAAAAGCAAAGCAACCGGGGCCCGTGCCCGTGCTGCACTGCTCGCCCAGACCCTGGCCGCAACACTCTGCTAGAATTTTTTTTTTTTTGGGGGGGGGCTGTCACACCTGGCGCTGCACAGGGCTGACTTCTGATTCTGCACTCAGGAATTTCTCCTGGTGGTGCTCGGGGACCACATGGGCTGCTGGGGATCGAACCCGGATCAGCGGCATGCAAGGCAATGCCCTCACCACCGTCCTATGACTCCAGCCCCCTTCACTCTTAGAATTAAACCTCACGTCCAGCACACGCTGGTGGCCTTGAATCCTTGTGTGTGTCCGGGCTGTGGTGTGCAGAGCTGGTGCTCTGGCTCTGAGCCATCCCTCCCGGCAAAGGACTTAGTGGTTCCTTTATCAACCCAAAGACAATCAGTTTGGGGTTAAGGGACACATCCTGTTCCGCCACCTGCTGCAGTGCTTTGGGGATCAGATTCCACTCACCATCAGACCCAGCGACGCCCCCTACACCTTCTCCTAGCACATCTTCTTCCGAGTACCGGAACTGCTCTCATCCCTGTAATTTGGGGGTCATGTGAGCACCCCCACCCCACCCCCGTGTCACATGCAGGGGACCTCAGAAGGCCTGTCCTCTGTCCGTAGTGGAGAGCGCAGCGTCTGTCACGGGATGCTGGCCACACACTGCAGAGGCCACCAGTACTGGCGGCCTCGGGGGGGCTGCCTCGTTCCCAGAATTCCAGACCAGAGATGGCAGGTGGGTGCTTTCCATGCACCCGATTTCTGGCAGCCCCTGGTGGGTGGTCACCCTCACCTCCAGCGCCTCTGACCCGTGAAGAAACGGGGGCAAGGCCAGGTCCAGGGCCAGCAGGCCCCGTATCCCACAGCCAGGCTCAGCAGTGGCGACTCCCACGCTGGCTGGGGGTGCCTGGGCTGTTTCCAGGCCCACCTGGGTGGGGAGGGAGACTTGACCGGGTGTCGGGTGTCGCTGAACCAGATACAAAACCTTCAGGGGCGCTTCAGCTGGTTGGCTGGCTGCTGCCCCCTGTTGGGGACCGTGGTCACTAAGGTCGCAGGCCACCCTCTCCTGAGGCCTGGAGAAGGGGTGGGGGATTGAGAGCTGGGGCCCAAAGAGCCACAGGGAGCTGCCCCTGAGCACCACCGGGTGTGGGCCCCGCCTATAAAGACACAGACCTACTGAGTGCTGTGACCAGTGTCAGCCCCAGTGCCCCTGAGCTCTGCGAGCTATGATAGCGGCCACTGGATGGCGTGGCCAGGTTGGCTGCGGCCAAGGGAGCTGGATCCCCAGCACTGACCAGATGAAAAAAAGGGATTTAAAAAAAAAGGGGGGCTGGAGCGATTGCACAGTGAGTGGGTAAGCAGGTTCGATTCCCAGCATCCCATAGGGTCCCCCGGGTACTGCCAGGAGTGATTCCTGAGTGCATGAGCCAGGGGTAACCCCTGTGCATAGCCAGGTGTGACCCAAAAAGGAAAAAAAAAAAAAGGCTGGAGAGCCCAAAGGGTAGCACAAGCTTTACACGTAGGAGGTGGGGGCCAGTGCTTGGTGTCACAGGGGCCCCAGAATTGGCCAGGTGTGGCCCAAACCTCAGCCCCTGTGGTGAGGGCTGGCCAGACTCCGGTGTTCCCCCCCTCTGTCCTCTGTCAATGCTGCCACTGCCACCGTCACCCGTGGTGTTGGAGGTGGCTTCAGGGCAGCGCTGGGCAAATGTGTGGCTCTCATCTCGGCCTCAGGCTTGCGAGGGGGTCCCTGAGCAGAGCCAAATTGTGACCCCGGATGCTGTTTTGTTTCTAAAGGCTCAATCCCCGTAGCTGAAAACGCTTAAGTATCCCATCGGCCCTGCAACTACCAGGGAAACAAAAATATAAAAATCCTTTGGGTCTAACCTGGCAGAGTCTCTGGCCCCCGTGCCTGGCTGTCTTCCCGGGGGCCCCTCGGAGGGAATGGGCTCCCGCTTCCCTCCCCGCCCCTAGCAGAGCTCCCGGCGGCCGAAGACCTCCGGAGCCTAGCCACAGCCATGCTCAAGGCCCCTCTCCACACGTTTGGACGCGTCTCACGCATGAAGGAACCGGCAGAGGAACCCAGGTGTGTGGGACCCGGGGCTGAGACCTCCAAGCCTGCTCGGATCAGGACTGGGCCTCTTCCGCCCAGATTTCCCATTTTCCAGTAGCTAGGCAGTCACACCAATGGCCCACACCCAGAGACTTAAAACCAAGCTCCCGGAAGCACGCGGCTGCCCTATGGGAGAACCTGGCAAAGTCCCGTGAGTTTCCTGCCCACATGGGAGAGCCTCGCAAACTCCCCATGGTGTATTCATATGCCAAAGCCAGTAACAATGCTGGGTCTCATTCCCCTGACCCTGAAAGAGGCTCCAGTGTGGCATCATTGGGGAGGACGAGTAAAGAGAAGCTGCTAAAATCTCAGGGCTAGGACGAATGGAGACATTACTGAGACCGCTTGAGAATTTCGAGGATCAACACGATGATGATGATGATGATGATGATGATGATGATGACGACGACTGGGTCTAACTATGTTGGGGGCAGTTATTACTGAACAACACAAGGGACCAGGGGGTAACAGAGGAATCTCACAGAGCGTGTTGGCTGAGAGAAGCGGAGACAGGGGAACACACAGCCCGTGTCCAGGGACAGGCAGAGGCCGAGAATCACACGCAAGTTATGCTAAGAGCAGGCGGACTTCCGTCCACGCATTTCCAGGACACTGAAGCTTCCTGGAGGCTGGGCTGTGGGCACCGGGTTGCGTTTTACAGCCCATTTCAGCTTCGTCACACGGATTCTTCTGCACCTGCTTCTTTCCCAGTGCATGCGCTTCAGACGTTGCAGATCTGCAGAACGCCATCTGGCCCACTGGCGGGCGATCAGCGCTCCCCTTCCCCACGACTCCTTATAGCCCACAGCCTACCTTGCTGGCGTCCTCCTGCTGGGAACGAAGAAGGCCCACCGCACTCCTTAGCTCCTCCCCCACCCGGGGCAGCTGGAAGCGGCTTCCTCTTGCGTGTTACAGATCAGGATGCTCCTAAATCCACCTCTCGCGGGCCCAGCGCTTCCCTCGACCTGGGGCAGGCCTCCTTTCCCTTACTTTCTCTGGAAGGAAAAGCGTGCGTGTCTTTGGGGGTCGCCGGCGTTACCCGGGGCGGAAGGGGAGTGGGCTGTGAGCTGGGGGTCGCTGCGCCCTCCCTGCATCACGCCCTGGGGAGGGGGGACCTTCCTGCCTGCCCCCTCGCACAATGCACAGGGTCCCACTGCTGCAGCCGAGTCCCACAGAGGCTTAAAGCGAGGAGGGGGCGGTGCAGGGCCACCCCCGGCGGGGCTGGGGCGCAAGCCCGGGTGGGACACACGCGAGGCAAGCCCCTACCCGCTGGACTGTCCGACCCCCAGTGCTGACGGTTTATTCCCCTATTTATAAGAAAAGGGTCCGGTGGTCCCCGGCTACCCATGTCGGAAGTCTGGGGATGCGCAAGGCCGCCTCGCTGGACCTCACACCCGATGGATACGCCTATGGGGCCCCCCGCGCGCTGGGCACATCCCTAAGGCGCATGGACACCAGCTCCCGCCCCTGCCCTGCGGCCGCCGGCCCTCGGCTCCCCTTTACCTGCATGACTCCCCCAGCCCGGGATGTCCCGGTCCCCAGGAAGCGCGGGGCAAAGGTCGAGCCAGAACCCAGAGCGCCAACAGGACGTGGGGGCGGTCTGGGGGCGCGGGGCGCCGTTCGCTCCCGGCGGCCCCCGCGGCCGCGCCCCGGCCTTGCCCGCTTGCCCGCACCCAAGATGGCCGTCGTGGCCCATGCTGGCCCCCGAGGTGAAGCCGGCCAGCGCCGCGCCCCGCCGCTGCCAGGCTGCCCGCACTCGGCATGGCCGCCGCGCCCAGCCCTCGCTATGGGCCCGACGCCGCCGCGCCCCGGCCGCGCTTCCGGGCGGCGCCGCTCCAGACGCAGCCGCCCGCCGCCCCGCCCGCTCCCCTCCCCCACGCCCGCGGCGGCGGCGGCGGCGGCGGCGGCGGCGGCGGCTGGAGCCCGGATGCGGCGCCGGGAGGCTGGCGGGGCGGCGGCGCCGGGCCTGAGCCGAGAGTGAGGGCGGGCGGGGGGCGCGCGCGGGCCGGGGGCGCGGGAGGGCGGGGCGCGGGCGGCCGCGGTGCGGGGCGCGCGGGGGGCGGCGCGGGGGGCGGCCCGGGGGACGCGGCCCCGGGGAAAGTGCGGGCGGGGCGGAAAGTTTGGAGGGCGGCGCACGGGACGGGGGCGCGGGGGCCCCGCGGGCGCCTGGGGCCACCCGGGCCGCGGCCGCGCCGGACGCTCGGCGCGCCGGACTTTGGAGTTGCGGCCCCGGGGCCCTGCGCGGTGGACGGGGCCGCGCGCACCGGGGGTCCGGGCGGCTCGCGGGCCGCGGCCGGTCCCTCCCGGGTGGGAGCGGGCACCTCAGCGCGGGGGTCCGGCGCGGGGGGTGCGCGGGAGGAGGTGTCAGCGCGGGATCGCGCGGCTCCCCGGTGGCCGGACCCTCCGAGGTCGAGGTGCGCGTCGGGGGTGGGGGTCCTGGGCTCGAGGCTGCTCCCAGCCCGGGCAGGGAGAGTCGTGAGCCGCCGTCGACGCTTGGACCGGACCGCCTGGGCCTGTGGGATTTTTTGCAGCCGAGACTCTGACCGCCCGCTTTGGGCTTGGGGTGGGGGGCGGGGAGTGGGCAGCAGGGGGGGGCTCAGGATGAAGTGTGGATATTGACTGTTGCCCCCCCTTTGTGTTTGCTCTGCTGCCGGCTTGGACCCCGCGCTAGGAAGAGCCCCGGGAAATTGAGTTTCTTCCAGAGGTAAGATACAGAGCTGGCCGCTGCTGGGATGGCCTTGGGGGCCGTCGGAGGGCCCTCGGGGCCCCGCCTGCCCCGGGAGGTCAGCTGCCCGCTGCCCGTCCGCTCTGGGGGCTGGCCTTGGCGCTTTAGGAGATCGAGATAGTCCGGAAGCAGGAGCAGAAACGGGTGTTGCGGGGGCACGCACCCAGCTGGGGGGCTGTTGACCAGAGCAGCCCCGTGGCGTGGACACTGGCTCCACCAGGGCCCGAGCCCCGTGTGTGGCCTCCCCCGCAGCGCTGGCCTCGAGTGTCCGAGCCCATTTCCCAGCTCAGATCCCTTCCCTGCAGATTCGATTCTTTGTGGGGGGGGTCTCCCAGGCGCCACTGGGACCCCTCCCTGTCAGGCAAGCCCCCTGGAATCACCAGCCCCGGCCTTGCTCTGAATCCCCCCGCACGCCTTTCCGGAAAGGGTCCTGAGCGTGTCGGGGGCCTTGGCACACACAGGCGCGGTGGCCGCAGCTCCGCAGAGGCCAGAGCCGGCCTGGCAGCTGGGTCCTATCAGAGGGTAGGGAGGGAACCCCACCAGACCCGCTAACTGGGAGAGTCGTGGCTGGTCTCTGGGCCCATCTGTCATGGCACATAGCGGCTTTGGGTCTTTCTGATGTCCGGCCTGTCCCATCACTGTCCCCCTTCCTGTCGTTTGTGCCGGGCGGCCCCCACATGTCACTGCTGCATAGAGCCAAGTGGCCGTGGCGAGGCCCAGACGCCCCCCTCCCTCCCCGCAGGACTGCTGAGCGAGCGGGCAGCGCCCTAGCCAGTAATTAAGCGGGAGAAGCGCCAGCCTGCGTCTCCGGGGCTGAGCAGTGGGGACCGAGGGGGGCTGCTGCCCGGTGCCCAGCCCTGTGGTCAGGCTGGACAGCCTCACTGTCCCCCCCCTCCATCCTGCTCGCTTCTGGGGCGAGGGACTTACTGGCTCCTGACCAGATCCTGTCCCACGCGCGTGGACAGGAGCGTCCAGCCTCGTGGGACACCGAGTGCTGCCACAGACTAAAAGTTCCTTGGCATCTTCCCCTGTGTGGCCTAGAGGCGCCAGGACCGGGCCGGCAGGGGCAAGGCCGCCTCCCTGGCCAACACAGGAGGCCCTGGGGGCACCCGCGGCCGTGAAGCTCCTGCCCCCTTCGAGTCCTCCGCCAGCAGCTGGCCAGAGGGACAGGTGGGCGGGAGCAGGGACACGGGCGGGGCTGTTGCTGGGGGCCCCGGGCTGTCCCTCGTCTGGCCGGTGGGGTCCCAAGAGGCCGTGTGGCCCTGCTCCACGCTGCCCAGAGGCCGGGATCACGGTCAGGCTCACTGGCGTCTCCCAGTGTGCAGGAACAGGGGTGGGGGGTGGGGGGGCTGTCAGCCAACCCGGAGGGCCGGCGGCGGTGCCCCTGAGCGTCCAGCAGTGGGCCCCGGTTAAAGGCAGGTGCCAGGGTGGACAGGAAGGGGCTGGGCTGAGGGCTGGGCTCTGGCTAGGCTGGCCGGTGCGAGGGTGTTGGCCCCTCGCTGGTCTGACCCATTCTCTTGTCCCCGGTGTGTCGCTGGGCCCGGGACTCGGCAGGGATGCGGGGGTGGGCGGCCGTCCCGACCGGACAGAAGGGGGCAGGAGGTGCGGGAAGCGGCGCCCAGGGGCTCACGGGCTGTCTGTCCTGTCCTTCAGCCGCGCGGGGCCTGCAGCTGCCCTGCCGGGGGTCCGGGCGCCGCGGCCCTGAGTGTCCGGCATGGCGGGCCGGAAGCGGAGGGCCAGCCAGGCGTGGCCGGAGGAGCGCGGCGCACAGGAGCACGGGCTGTACAGCCTGCACCGCATGTTCGACATCGTGGGCACGCACCTCACGCACCGCGACGTGCGCGTCCTGTCCTTCCTCTTCGTGGACGTCATCGACGACCACGAGCGGGGCCTCATCCGCAACGGGCGGGACTTCCTGCTGGCGCTGGAGCGCCAGGGCCGCTGCGACGAGAGCAACTTCCGGCAGGTGCTGCAGTTGCTGCGCATCATCACGCGCCACGACCTGCTGCCCTATGTCACCCTCAAGCGGCGGCGGGCAGGTGAGGGGGTGGGACCAGGCTCGTGGTGGTGGGTGATCCTGATAGGGCCTGGGGATTGAGGGGGTAGGCCGGGTGCGCCAGGGGGCGGGGCCTAGTGCTCCACGGGCCAATCTGCTTGTGAAGGGGCGGGGTCAGATACGTTGGGGTCGGTTCTGTCAGTGAAGGGGCATGGCCAAATGTGCTGGGGGCGGGACTGATAGGGCCTGGTGGTGAGGGGGCGGGACTGAGTGTGCTGGGGGCGGGGCCAGATGCTCCCTGGGCCAGTCTGAGGGGGCATGGCCAAGCATGTGGGGTGGTTGACAGTGAGGGGGCGGGGCCAAATGCGCTGGGGGTGGGCCTGATAGGGCCCGTGGGGAGGGGGTGGGGTCAAATGCGCTGGGGGCAGTTTTGATAGGACCTGTCAGTGAGGGGGCAGGATCAGGCACACTGGGGGCGGGCCTGGTGGCAAAGGGGCGGGGTCCCTCAACCCCGTTGTCCCCGGACAGTGTGTCCTGACCTCGTGGACAAGTACCTGGAGGAAACGTCTATCCGCTATGTGACCCCTCGAGCCCTCAGTGAGCCGGAGCCAAGGCCTCCCCAGCCCTCAAAAACAGGTGAGCCTTCCCCCGCCCCACCCCGGGCGGGCGTCCCGTGCGAGGTGCCGTGGACCTGAGCCCCAGCTGTCTACCCCCAGTGCCTGCCCACTACCCCGTGGTGTGCTGCTCGGCCGCCGGCCCGCAGATGTGCCCCAAGCGCCCGGCCCGTGGCAGGGCAGCCCTCGGGAGCCCCCGCAAGCGCCGCAAGTCGCTGACGCCGGACCCCAAGGAGAAGCAGACGTGCGGTGAGCGGCTGGGGGGCTGCCGGGGGCGGAGGTGGTCCCCGCACCCGCGACCTCGCCGGCTCACACCCGTGTCTCCCCCCTCCCTGCCCCAGACATCCGGCTGCGGGTGCGCGCCGAGTACTGCCAGCACGAGGCGGCCCTGCAGGGCAACGTCTTCTCGGACAAGCAGGAGCCGCTGGAGCGCCAGTTCGAGCGCTTCAACCAGGCCAACACCATCCTCAAGTCCCGCGACCTGGGCTCCATCATCTGCGACATCAAGTTCTCCGAGCTCACCTACCTCGACGCCTTCTGGCGCGACTACATCAACGGCTCCTTGCTGGAGGCCCTCAAGGGCGTCTTCATCACGGACTCGCTCAAGCAGGCCGTGGGCCACGAGGCCATCAAGCTGCTGGTGAACGTGGACGAGGAGGACTATGAGCTGGGCCGGCAGAACCTCCTGAGGAACTTGGTGCTTCAGGCCTTGCCGTGACCCGCCGGGTGCCCGCCCGCCCCGGCCACCCACGGCCCACGCAGACCCTTTCTCCAGACCAGTCACACCCCTGCCTTTTTATTTTCAAGGACAGACATCGGAAGCCGGACGCGGTGTCCCCGCGGCTCCCCGTGCCTGAGCACTCCCGTCCCCGCCGCCACCCACCGCTGAGCCATAAGCCGTGTGGGTGGGTGGGGGGAGGCGAGGTGGCCGGGGCGGCTGTGGACAGTGCGGGGGCGGCCCGGGGCTCTCGGATCGCTTCTGAAAAACCAAAGGGCTGTGAGTACCTTCAGAGCCTGGCGGGAGGCGGGCTCGGAAGCGAGTTTTGGAAATGGACCGCCCCCCCTTCCCCAGTTCCTTTTTTACAAAGCACGCCGTGGCCCTCTCAGCTGTCTCCTGCCCATGGTGACCACTGGTGGTGGAGGGGGGGGAGGAGGGGGTCTCTGCCAAACCGGCCCCCCAGCCGAGCACAGGCTCCGGTGGATGGGGAGGGCCGGGCCAGGGCACGTGCCCACAGCCCGTTGCACCCTTGCTGCCAGTGCAGAGTGCGGAGGGTGAGCGGAAGGGGCTTCTGTGCACTCTCCCTCCGCCCTGCTGGTCCGGCCCACGGGCCTGGGAATGCACTGCGGGTCGCACTTTGAGTGGGGGCACACGGGGGATGGTGTGCCGCGTGAGCCAGGAGGCGAGGTGCAGAGCCCAGTCCAGCTGGTACCGTCCCGCCCCCTCCCCTGCAATGAGATGTCCAGACACAGACTTTGTGACGAGTGTATTTTCAATACGGCGCTGCTGGCGCTCCAGTTTCCATGAAATAAACAGTGACTGTCCAATTCACCGTTCCGAGATCAGATCTGAGCTCACTGCAGTTTCTCCTTCCCCAAGCTGCTGTGCACCGAGCAGGGCCCGGGGTCACCCGCGCCCGGGTCCAGCGTGCGGTCAGTCACCTCCACCTGGGCACGAGTCCTAAGCCGGTTGCTGAGCCAGGCTGCGGTAGAGGTCAGGCCTTCGGTGCTGGAACACGGGCAGGTGCTGGCGCAGCTGGTGCACATAGCCCAGGTTGATGCGGGCCAGGCAGAGGCCTGGGCCCTCGGAGCAGCTGGCCACCACGGTGCCCCAGGGGTCCACCACCATGCTGTGGCCATGGCTGGATCTCTTCTCATGGTGGCGTCCACACTGTGCTGCGGCCACCACGTAGCACTGGGTCTCGATGGCGCGAGCCCGCAGCAGCACCTGGGGACCAGAAGGGGTCATCACTGCCGGGGCCATCACAGGTCACAAGAACGTCCTCAGCGGGCAGCAGGCCCTTGTCCACCTTACCTCCCAGTGGGCCGGGCCAGTGACGGTGCCGAAGGCCGAAGGGTAGGTGAGTATTTCTGCCCCGGCCTGAGCCAGCGCCAGAGACAGCTCCGGGAAACGCATGTCATAGCACACGGCTAGCCCGAGCTGGAAGGGAAACCACAGACTCGGGCCCTGTCCAGCGCCGGGCAGCTCCACCCCTGCTGGCCCCGTCCCTGTCCCCAGCGCACCTTGCCCGCAGGGGTGCTGATGGGGGGCTGGAGTCTGGGCCCCGCCATGGTGGAGCTGCTCTCATGCATGGGCCCCTGTCCGGGGACCTCCACGTCACACAGATGAGTCTTCCGGTACGTGGCCACCACCGACCCTGGCATGAGAGCGAGGACACACTCGGGCGGCCGCCGGACGGCCGGGCCTGGCCACGCAGCGCAAGGCGGGCAGCCCCCCGCGCTCACCCTGGCTGTCCAGGAGCACGTGACAGTTGAAGATCTTGCGACTCTGCTCCCAGTCCGGGCCGCGCTCGTGGAATCCGCCCAAGGACAGCCAGAGTCCACACTCCCTGGGGGAGGGGACAGCTCAGGGCGGGCCCGCGGGGAGGCCCCCGCCCGGGCCCCCGCGCCCTACCTGGCCAGCTGCGCGTACTCCCCCAGGAGCTGCCCGTCCAGCGGCTCGGACAGGTCCAGCGTCTCCTCGGGGCTCCGCGCGATGAAGTCGAAGGCCTCGGGCAGGAAGGCCAGGCAGGCGCCCAGGCCCGCGGCCTCCCGGACCAGCCGGGCGCACGCCTGCAGGTTCTGCTGCTTGTCCGGCGTGGATGTTACCTGGCACACGGCCACCAGGGGCAGGTCCGCGGCCGCGGTGGGGGTAGCCATGGCCCTGGGCCTGGGGAGGGCACGGCGGGACTCGGGGCTTCAGCCGGGCATAACCCCCGACTCGGGCGTCCGCGGGCAGCTGGCCACCCCGAAACCCGTTACCTGGGCGGAGCGCGGAGGGGCGAGCGCCGCGGGGGGCGGAGTCCGGGGCCCAGCAGCAGGGGCAGGCGCAGGTGCGGAGGCTTGACGCCGCCGCCCAGCCTGGGGGGAGGCGGCGGTCAGCGCGCTGGACGCTGGACGCTGCCCGCTCCCTCCCTGCACCCGCGGGGCCGGCGGGGGGTGGGGGCGCAGGCGCGCGTGCGCGCGCGAGACGCGGTCACGAGGGGGCCCCGCCCGGCCCCGTACGGGCGCAGCCCCCGCCGAACCCACCTACATGGGGAGCCGCGGCTGCAGCCCGCACACTGGACGCCAAGATCCGCCGGACAGCCGCGCGCCGGAAGGGGCGGGGCGAGAGCGGCCGCGGGACGGGGCTGCGGGGCACCGGAAGGGGCGGGGTGATGAGGCGCCCGCAAGGGCGGGGCCCGGGCGCGCCGGAAGGGGCTAGGCGAGCGCAGCCTGCAGGGGCGGGCCCGCGGGTCGCCCGGAAGTGACGCTAGGGGGCGGGCCCGCGGCCGGAAACCACGGGCGGCGGCGATGGCGGACGGGAGCGGGCGCGCCGGCAAGAGCGGCGGCGGCGGCGCGGGCCGGGCGGGCGTCTCGGCCGAGCAGGTGATCGCCGGGCTCCGCCGGGGCTGCCGGGCCGGACCGCGCCAGACGCCGCGGGGGCGTCTCGGGCGTGCGTTCGTCGGGGGGCGCCGGGCCGTGAGTCACGCCCCCCGATGCAGCTAGCGGTGTGCGGGCGGCCGGGAGGGGGATGGGCGGCGGGCTGCGGGCATAGGGGTCGAGAGACCCTCCGGATGCGGGAAGACCCCCGGGCGCAGGAGACACCACGGGTGCACGGAACCCCCCGGATGCAGGAGACGTCCCAGGTGCAGGAGACCCCCGGGTGCTGGAAGACCCCCCCTCGGGTGCTGAAGACCCCCCCTCGGGTGCAGGACATCTCCTGGGCACAGGAGATTCTCCCGGGCACAGGAGATTCTCCCGGGTACAGGAGATCTCCCGGGTGCAAGACACCCCCCGGGGTACAGGGAGACCCCCCCGGGCGCAAGAGACCCCCAGGGTGCAGAAGACCACCTGGTGTAGGAGACCCCGAAGTCCGGGGATGGGACGCCCGGACTGCGGGTATAGGTGTAGGGGAGACCTCTAGGTGCAGGGAGACCCCCCAGAAGCAGGAGACCTCCAGGTCCGGGATGGGGCGCCGGGGTTGTGGATATGGGAGTAGGGGAGACCCCCCCCAGGGCGGGAGTATAGGAGTAGGGGAGAGCCCCGGGTGCAGGCAGGGCCCTGGGTGCAGGCAGGGCCCGGGATCAGGTGATGGGGCACCTGGGGGCTGTCAGCTTGGGCCCTGCCCAGACCGGTCACTCGAGTGTCCGGAGTGGGGGACACGGTTTAGCCTGGGTGCGGCCGGCCTGCCGGGGGGTTGCAATGTTGGTGAGTTCCAGGGAAAGGCCCCTTCCCGGGGCTGGGCAGGACGGACCGGGCCCCTCCAGAACCGGCTCCTTCGTCCACACCTTCAGTTTTCCAGCTACTCTTCCCTTAGCCGCCCTAAGGTTGTCTGCGTAAAGATTTCGGAGACTTGGAGATCTTAGCCCCGTTGGGGAAGGCGAGGGCAAGGGAAGGCGAGTGCGAGCAGGAGAGAGTCCAGGGAGGGCAGCCGGGGTGGATTTTTGTAGGATTTAGGAAACCGGGAGGGGCAGGAACCCTCCCAATCGGAGAGTGCCTCTCTGGGGGGGTGGGCGTCGGGGAAAACTGGCCCTTGCAGTCACAGACACGGGTTTGGGCCAAGGCAGAACCGGGCTGATGCTCGGGGCTGGCTTTGCAGTCAGGAGGTCAGGATTCGATCTTGGTGCTCCTTGGTGCTCCCTGGGGCTGGGAGTAGCCCGTGAGCACCACTGGGTGGGGTCAGGAGTCTGTGTCCACTGCTCTCTGGGTCTCCGCTCAAGCCTGCTGGCGCACCGGGGACAGAGTGCTGGGATTCAGGCCGCCCGGGTGGATTTCTCGAACTGAGCCGGCTGTCTCCCGGGCACCCTGAGTGGCCCCTGACCACAGCCAGAGGTGGTCCTCAAACCCAAAGATAAGTGTTCAGTTAAAAGCTCAGGGTTGGGGCTGGAGCCATAGCACAGCGGGTAGGGCGTTTGCCTTGCACGCGGCCGACCCGGGTTCGATCCCCAGCATCCCATATGGTCCCCTGAGCACCGCCAGGGGTGATTCCTGAGTGCAGGGCCAGGAGTAACCTCTGTGCATTGCCGGGTGTGACCCAAAAAGCAAAAAATAAATAAAATAAAATAAAATGAAATAAAAGCTCAGGGTTGGGGCCAGAGCGATAGTACAGCGGGTAAGGCATTTGCCTTGCACACTGCAGACCTGGGTTTGATTCCTGGCATATGGTCCCCTGAGCACCTCCAGGAGTAACCCCTGAGCATCGCCAGGTGTGACCCCCCCCCAAAAAAAAAAAAGCAAAACACAGAAACAAAAAAATAATGAAAGCTCATGATCTGGACCACCGAGATGTAATTAGGACGCGGTTAATCAGCAGGAAAGCAGGAAGAAGCCGCTGGCCTTACTTTGTGTGGGGTTTGGGGTTCGAAAAGCAGCCTGCGCTTGGCTGCCGCCCAGAATCTGGCCTGGCCTGGCTTGGCCACTGGGCAGGTCGTGGTGGTCGTGGGGGCCGGCTTGGATGGAGGGAGTTGGGGTAAACACTGGGCCAGCCCCCCATTCTGGGGCTGTCTGGGAACTGGGCGGGCCGGGCTGGACACCCGGCTCTACGGCCAGCTTGCCCAGTGAGGAAGCCCGGCCAGGGGGCGGGTGCCCGCTCTGTGCCCTGGGGGCTTGACTGCCCCTCCGCCCCTGAGCTGGACCTAGCAGCGGCCCCCACGTTTCAGCCCCGTGGGCGAGGTGTGAAGAGTGCGCTGCGGGACCTAGGAAGGCCCAGAGCCCCCCCTCCAGGGGGCCTGCGCCCACTTCCCTCCCCCCACACCCCCCCCCAGGTCATTGCCGGCTTCAACCGGCTGCGGCAGGAGCAGCGGGGTCTGGCGTCCAAAGCGGCCGAGCTGGAGATGGAGCTGAGTGAGCACAGGTGAGAGGCGGAGGGGGGACACCGGGGGTGGCGCGCGCCCTGCGGGTGGACTGTCCGACCCTCACCCGTGCCCGCCCCTCCACCCCAGCCTGGTGATCGACACCCTGAAGGAGGTGGACGAGACGCGGAAGTGCTACCGCATGGTGGGCGGGGTGCTGGTGGAGCGGACGGTGAAGGAGGTGCTGCCCGCCTTGGAGAGCAACAAGGAGCAGGTGCGCGCCGGGCGGGGGACGCAGCGCGGGGCGGGGGCGGGGGGGGGGCGCAGGAGGCCCCGGACACTCAGGAGTCGCCACCCATCCCCCCCAGATCCAGAAGATCATCGAGACGCTGACGCAGCAGCTGCAGGCCAAGGGCAAGGAGTTGAACGAGTTCCGGGAAAAGCACAACATCCGTCTCCTGGGCGAGGACGAGAAGCCAGCAGCGCCGGCGCCCCCCGACGGACCGGGCCCCAAGGGCGGCTCGGCAGGGGTCCTGGTCTCCTAGGCCGCCCCCCTGCCCGCCTCCACGGTTCTCCGCCTCCTTTTCTCTGCTGTCCTGTGTTTTGGTTATTTTTTGTTGTTGTTATTAATTAAATGTTTTGGTCAGAATACTGAGCTCCAGCCGCTGCTTGAGCCAGAACTCGGGGTGCAGAGGGCCGTGGGGGCCTGCGGGCCCAGCCTGGGTCGGCGCTGGGGAGACCTGAGGAACGGGGGCGCGCGCTGCCCCCCAAGTCCACACACGTGACTCTCGGTCTGAGCTTTAATGAAAGAACCGCGGCAGCCCCCCACAGCCGGGGCGGGGGCGGCCCCCCTGGACACCACCGCGGGTGGCCGCCAACAGATGCGGAGAGATGGGCCCCAGGGAGCCCGCGGTCAGCAGGGCACCTCGTGCCGAGCGTCAGGAAAACAGGTCCAGCACGCACACCTCCGGGCTGGCTGGCCTGCCGTCGGCCCCCAAGCCGCCCACCAAGTACAGCTGGTCACCCCAGAGGCAGGTGCGGTGGCCCAGGCGCTTCAGCCCCGGCTCTGCGCAGGGGAAACGGAACCAGCGCGGCGGGACCCGGCCTGCAGGGAGCAAGAGGGATGCAGGCTGGACCAGGCTCCCCCCGCCGGGCGTTGCCCCCTCACCGCCCCCCTGCCCGCCTCTCCGCAACTCACGGGCGTCCAGCACGTAGAGGTCATTGCACACGGTGTCTCGAGCCCTCGTCAGCGTCTCTCCCCCGAAGATCACGGCGAAGGGCCCCACCACGGTGCACGAGTGATGCCGGAGGCCCTTCGGCCCATGCAGGGTGCCCTGCCTGCCGCTCACCAGCCTGGCCAGCTCTTCTGTCAAGCGGGGGGCTGCGGGGGGCTCCTCCTGGGTGAGCCGGGGTGGGGGTTGGGGGGTGAGGATCTTTAGGAGCTGGGAGGGCCAGTGCGCACCCCAGCCACGACCCCGCACCCAGCCCCAAGCCTGCCTACCTTAATCTTGCCCCAGCTCCAGTGGCCGGCTACTTCCGACTCCGGGGAGAGGCAGCCCCCCACGATCAGCAGCTGGTGGCCCGGGTGCGGCCCTGGGGTCTGCAGCAGCGCTGCGCAGTGCCCGGAGCGCGAGGCCGTGCGGTAGCTTTCCTCCGTGTAGCTGCGCGGAGAGGCTGGGGCTGGGGCGTGCGGGGCGGCGGGGGGGGGGGGGATGCGGGGGGCGCGGGAGAGTTCAGCGGGGGCGCGAGGGGCGCGGGGGGGCGTCTCGGGATAATACGGCCGGGACGTAGAGGGTCGCTGGGGAGTCTGGTTGGGGCGCGGGGTGCAAGGTACGCTGCAGAGTCTGGAAGGGGCGCGGAGCGCGGGAGAGCCAGGCTGGGGCCCCGGGGCGCGGGACAGCGGACTGGGGCGCGGAGCAGTAGGACCAGGGACGCGGGGGCGCGGGGGGAGTCGGGCCGGGGCGCCAGGAACGCGGGGGGCGCGCACGGGGGTTCAGGACAGTCGGGTCTGATCACGCGCGGGGGCCACGGGAGGGCGCGGCTCGTACCTGTAGGCGCGGGCGTCGGGGTCCAGGCGCAGCGTGAAGACGCTGCCGTAGCGGCGCTGCGTGCGCGTCCCGCCCTCGCGGCCCACGACGCGCAGCTCGCGCTCGGACACGCGGGTGCACGTGTGACTGCTGAGGCCGGCCGGGACGCGGCTGCCCGGCGCGGCGGCCCACGCCTCCCAGCGCTCGTGCTCCGTGTCCAGCGCGGCCACGGTGGCCAGGCGTTGCGCCCCGTCCCAGCCGCCCACCACGCACAGCCAGCGGCCCCCCACGGCCACCGCTTCGTGGTGGCTGCGCCCCGGGCCGTCCCTAGTGTTCAGCCGCTCGGCGCGGCCCCCCACCGGGTCGAAGACCACCGTGTCCGCGCTGGGCTGCAGGCTGCCCCCCGCCAGGAGCCCCCCCACCACGTAGAAGCTCCCCCGCAGCTCCGTGCACGAGTGGAAGCCCCGCGCTAGCAGCGCGTCCCGGAGCACCGGCCGCCACGTCCAGCCCCCGGCTCCCGCCATGGCCCCGCCGGCGGCCGCGGGCTGACCAGAGCTCCCGGCACCGCCCCCGCCGGCCCAGCAACCGCCCCCGCGGCGTGACGCGGCGCGCGCAAACGCGAAGTCGCAAAGCGCCGCCGTCTCCATGGACACACGACCGCGGCCACCGGAAAGGGCGGTCTCCCGGAGGCCACGGGCCGGCTGATCCGCGGAGGCCCCGGGATGCTGTGGCTGTTGCCATGGGGACGGGAGACCTGTTGGCGAGGGTGATGTCGCCATGGAGACGGGAGGTGTCTCCAGAGTTCCGCCCCGTCCCCCGCCACGGACTGAGCTGGATGGTGACCGGGAGCTGCGGGCGCCCTGGTGGGCCCAGGGAGGGTAGCGGGGAGGGGACCCTCTGGACCAGGCAGGTACCTGCGTGCGGCTGCAGGTGACGGGTCCTCGGCCGTGCGCTCCCAGAGCGTTTTAGGGACCGGCCGCTAGGGCGCAGCAGAGCCGCGGCTCCCGGCCTCGCCTGGTGGGATGCAGCGGGGCGGGGCGTCAGGCACCCTCAGGCCACGGGCTCGTCTTCGGCCACGACGGCATCGGGGTGGCCCCGGCGCAGTGGCGTCCCCTCTCGTAGCCGGTCCCTTCTTCTGTGCCTTCTGGCGGGAGCCAGCGGACAGGTGCCCGCCCCTCAGAGGGAACAGCCTGGAGGCAGGACTCACCCGGACCTGTGTCCCCGAGGCTGCTCCTCCCGCCTCAGCCCTGCAGCTGGCCGGCCTGGGGGGACGCGACTGCCTGGGGGAGCTGCCTAGCGCTTCAATGCCTGAGGCCTTGGTCAGGCTGGTCTTTGCCGGAGAGGGGACAGAAGGGCCTTTCCAGCCGTTCCCCAGCTGCTCTGTCTTGGCTCCTCAGCCTCCACCCCGCCTCCCCTCTGGGCCTTTTTTTTTTTTTTTCTTTTTTTTGGCTTTTTGGGTCACAGCCAGCGATGCTCAGGGGTTCCTCCTGGCTCTGCATTCAGGAATCATCACTCCTGGCGGTGCTCGGGGGACCCTATGGGATGCTGGGAATCGAACCCGGGTCGGCCGGGTGGGTGCAAGGCAAACGCCCTCCCCGCTGTGCTATCACTCCAGCCCCTCTGGGCCTTTTTCTATAGCCAAGAAGCAGGGGGATCTTTTGGATTCCCCCAGAGCTGCCGTCAGTACTGGAGGGAGGAGAGGTCAGCACGGAACCTGCCATCTGGGGGTGCGGGCAGTGGCCGGAGCCATAGTCCAGCATGGAGGGCACTGGCCTGCGTGAAGCTGATGCCGGGTTCGATTCCCGGCATCTCACAGGGTTCCCCCAAGCACCAAGAGCCATTCCTGGGCGCAGAGCCAGGAGAAACCCCTGAGCATCACTGGTGTGGCCCTCCCCCCACAAAAATAATATCTGGGGGGGGGAACAGGGGCTAGTGCTGCAGGGAGAGCCAGGCCAAGTCCTGCACCCTCTGGACCTTGGTAGCGGGACTCAGTGGGTCACTGAGAGGTAGAGCCCCCTGGACATGGCCCTTCATGCCTAGGGATGGTGCAGCCCAGCCCCGGGCCTCGCCCTGGGCCCCCAGCCCTCCCCGTGCAGACTAGGGCCAGAGGCCGCGACATAGGGGTCCCCCCCCTAGGAGGACACCGGGAAGTCCCTCCCCAGGGCTCCTCTTGCCGCACACCCCATCCCCCGTCCCCGACCCTTCCTGTCCCCCCACCCCACCCCCCAGTCCTCCCTGACTCACCACCAGGTCCGTCCACACAAACAAGAACCGGTTTGGCTGAGTTTGCAGCCTGCAGTGCCCGCGGCCAGCCGGACACACGCCATACACACGGCCACGGCTGCCAGGAGGCACCAGTGGGGACGAACAGGGACAGCCTGGGAATGGGACGCGGACAGGACAGGACAGGGACAAGGATGGGGACAGGGATGAGGACGGGGACAGAGATGGGGACAGGACAGGACAGGGATGGGCACGGGCCAGCTTCCCGGGGCAGAGTCCCTCCGGGGCACCAACCGTGACGAAAGACATGGCTCTGTGCGGGTGATACGTGGCCCCAGGTGCCACATGCCTGGCCGGCCACTGGGGACGTGGGGTCAGGGGCAGTGGTCACCAGGAAGGAAGGACAGAGCCAAGGATGCTGCCTCTGGCCAGGGGGTTCGTGGGGGCAGGTGGAGCTTAAGACAGGACCACGGGACCAGATGGGGGACCCCAGCCCTGAAGGCCCCGAGCCCCCCAGGGGCCCCTTCCAGTGACGGGGGCTCCTGGGCTTCAGAGCTGGGGTGGGGGCGTCTGGTGCGTGGGAAGGCAGAGGGGAGGGGTGGGGCCCCATGCCTCGGTTTCCCCGGCACTTCCCTGCCTGGGAGGGGGAGTCCGTGGGAAGGTGCAGGGGCTGCGATAGCATCCAGGTGTGATAATTATAATTATAACCGAGGCCGCGCCTCCCGCCCCCCAGCCCTGCCTCAGCCACGGCAGATCTCAAAGCGGCATCGGGGTGGGGCCCCCCACCCCCGGCACAGGTGGGGACGGAGCTCCAGGGGGCTGGGGTTCCCCGGAGGGGGCCAGAGGCGTGGAGGGAGGGGACCCCACGGTCCTCCCGAGCAGAGGCAGGGCGGGCGCGGGGTTGGGATGGCCCAGTCAGCCACCCTTACCTGCCCACCCTGAGTCCTCCCCGGCCCGGGACGAGCGGAGTGGGCGAGCGGAGGGGAACCCCCTGGTGAAGACGGGGGCCAGCCCCCGGCCCCTCATGACACGTCCCGGCTGCTGGCAGCCAGCCGGCTTCCGCCAGGGCCTCTCTGCCAGGAGTGACAATTTAACTCGGGAGATAAGTTCGCACAAATGAGGGAACGGCTGTAATGAGGGTGGCGGGTGGGGGCGCCCGGGGTGATGGTGTGGGGGCCGGACCCCGGAAAAGGGGAAGGGCGGCCTCTGTGGTCAGCCCCACAGGAGCAGGATCGGGCTGGCCGGGCAGTGACCCCCCCTGGTCCTGCCCTGTCCCCCTTCCACCACGTGCCACTCCTGCAGGGGCCCCCAGTCCATACCTCTGCCCTGTCCCCCTGTCCTGTCCCCTCCTGCCCTGTCCCCCGTCCCATCCCCTCCTGCTCGTTCCCTCCTGCTCGTCCCCTCCTGCCCTGTCCCCCCTCCCATCCCCTCCTGCCCGTCCCCTCCTGCCCATCCCCTCCTGCCCATCCCCTCCTGCCCTGTCCCCCGTCCCATCCCCTCCTGCCCATCCCCTCCTGCCCTGTCTACCTCCTGCCCATCCCCTCCTGCCCTGTCCACCTCCTGCCCATCCCCTCCTGCCCTGTCCACCTCCTGCCCGTCCTCTCCTGCCCGTCCCCTCCTGCCCTGTCCACCTCCTGCCCGTCCTCTCCTGCCCGTCCCCTCCTGCCCGTCCCCTCCTGCCCATCCCCTCCTGCCCATCCCCTCCTGCCCTGTCCACCTCCTGCCCTGTCCCTTCCTGCCCTGTCCACCTCCTGCCTGTCCCCCTGCCCCACCCCCCATCTGCCTGTCTCAGGCGCGTGTCCTGCTTTGGAGCCGCACCCCCTGATTTCCAAGCTCTGTCCCTCCGACTGCCCCCCAACCTCCACCAGGCCCGTCAGGGATGCAGACCCCAGGGCTCAGGGGCTGAGGCCAAGGCTGGCCAGGGAGCCTGGACACGAGGCCTCGTCCCCCGACTTCGAAGGCTGGTCACCGCGGTGGCAGGAGGGGCCGTGTCCGGGCTCCCGTGGGGGGGTTCAGCCCCCAGCCCCGCCCATCTCCTGGCTGGAGGGGGGCCTGGCCAGCTGCGGGCTCTGGTCTGGTCCCCACGTGGCCCCGGGTGCGGGGAGGGGGCGCCAGGCGGTGTCCTTCCTCCCACCCAGGCGGCCCGGAGCACCCGCCCGGCCCTGCCCGCCCGTCGTGGGGGCGGCGGCTGAGCGTCGGCTGCGTCTGCTCCGTGCCAGGCCCGGCCCCCGGGACGGGACCGGCACCTGTTCTGACCGGCTGAGCAGGTTCCCAAGTTTCTACCGTCCTGCTGGCAGAGGCGTGGGAAGGGAAGCAGCTCTGGGGAGCGCGCGGTGCCCGGGCGGCTTCTGGGGTGCAGCGGGGCAGGGGGCTCCGGAGAGAGCCGCGGGGGGCCACCGGCGGAGCCCTAGCGCCCGGCACCTCCTGCCTCGGCCGCGCCAGCCCCACGGGCGACCCCGGGCAGGCTGCCCGCCCCATGGCCCGGCCCCTGGGAGCCGAGATGTGGGGGGCCGAGGCCCCTTTGCTGCTGCTGCTGGCGCTGTTGGCAGGTAGGACGGGGCCCCTCCCGCCCCCCCCCGCCCCTTCTCGGGGCTCCCCGTGCCCCTACCGCCGCGCCACCGTGGGCAGGGGGCACACACTGCCTCAGTCCTGCCGCCGGCCAGGCGGAAGGATGTGCAAAGCGAGACGGCCGGCAGGCAGAGGCGAACACAGGGGGTCCGTCTCCCCCCCCCCCCCCCCCGCCTCCCCGTCCCGTCCCGAGGCGGCAGCATCCCCTGCCTGCCCGCTGGGCTGCTGGGTCTAGTGTGGGCGTCGCGCCCCCAGGAGGGTGTGGTCCCCTTTGTCCCCCTGCCCCCCAACTCGCCCTGAGCCCCCGACCCCCTGGGATCGGCAGGTGGAAAGGGGGTCCGGCCGTCAGAGTGAGGTTGCGTCTGCTTCTCCCGGGGCGGGTGGAGGAAAAAGAACAGGTGTCCCCGCTCCGGCCAGAGCCGGGCTGGTGCCAGGGCCCCCGTGCGGACGCAAGCGTGGGGAAACTGAGTCAGACAGAGCCACGGCCATCGTCATTGGGGGCCTGGGAGCGTCCCGAGGCGGAGCGTGCTGTGGGGGCTTCTGAGAGGAGGCGTGGGGGGCCCTTCAGGGGCCTGGAGCTCGAGGGGGTGTGGTCGGGGTCCCCGGGCCCCCTCTGCTCTCAGGAGCAGGCAGCAGATCCCGGCCCCTTCCCTTGGCCTCCAGGTGTGTATCCGGGGGTCCCAGCAGAGCTCCCAGAGCAGAGCTGGAAAAACTTCTCTGCAGTGCCCAGTGTGGGACACTTGACTGAGACAGTGGCTGGCACCCAGCTGGGTGGGGCCCGTCCAGCTCTGAGTGGATCTGAGTGCCCGAGGTGTCACTCCCTCAAGGCTGCTGCTGGCCTGGGGCACTGCAGGTAGGGGGCAGTGATGCCCCCCAGGACCCCCTGTCTGCTGCCAACGGGGGCCCCCCAGCCCTGGCTGGGAGTGCCCCAGGCCGGGCCCCACCCGATGAGGCGCCTTACACAGGCCTTTGTCTCCCTGGTAATGGGATGAGTTTCCGGGTGAGGTCCCCTCCCTTCCCCTCCCAGCCCTGCCCGGTCCCTTGCCCTGACACCCTCCAGAGACCCGGAGCCACGCCCCCATCAGCCCATGGGCCTGTGCCTGCCCGGTCCCCCCTGCTGAGGACCCCCGTGCTCTGCCCCCCTCTGCAGAGGGCCAAGCCCTGCACCCGGCCAGGCCAGAGGGGCGGGAAGCCCCGGGGTGCCGGGAAAGTCCTGCAGTGGCCGTGACCTCAGACCCGCCTCGGGCACTGGGGCCGTGGGGTCTGGGCTGCAGCCTCCTGCCCCAGCGTCAGCCAGGGGGGAGGGATGGGGGTGAGGGGCAGTGATTCCGCAGAGGTGGGCGGGGCTGCCAGGGGGAGGCCTGGGGTCCCGGGGTCGCGGGGGGGCTGAGGGAGGCCCCCCACCCCGCCCAGGTCCATGCTGCTCGGGATGCGCTTTTCCCAGACTCACCGCCCCTCCCCCGGCCTCCCAGGGTTTGGGAGAAGCGGAGTTTGGGGTCTCCCACCCACAGAGCGATGACTCAGCGGGCTCAGACTCGGCTCCGGGGGGTTTAGGGGACTTACCTGGGAACCCTGTCTGGGCCCGGCCACCCCCATTGTTCGTGCCCCCCCCCAGATGCTAATCTGCTGGTGGGCGCCCTGCCCGGGCAGGGAAGCTGTGGCTAAGCTGGGGGCTTAGGACAATGGGGGGAGGGGGGCTCTCGGTTTCCAGGGCTCTGCCTTGTGCAGAGGCCATGGGGAGGGGGCCCGCCTGGGTGGTGACATCACTGGGCCCCCCACCCCAGCCGGGTCTCACCCCAGACGCCCCCACACAGCCCCACCACCCCCGGAAGGGACGCCATAACAAAGGGGACCCAGACGGGGACCCTCCCCCGCCGCCCAGACACCCTGCCCACTGCTCTGAGAGCTGGTTTTTCTGGTGGAGGCTGCTTGGGGGGGCACAGGTGCTGGGGAGTCGGGAGGGGTGGGGGTTGGAGCCCACAGGCTGCTGTTTGTTCCCGTGCCCTGAGTGTTTCCCATTGCCCGCCCGAGGACAGTGGCCTCGTCCTTAGGTGTCCAGGGGGTTGAGACAGCCGCCAGCACCCCGACAGCACAGCCAGCCAGGGCCTGGGCCACGCAGCGAAGGGAGGAGGGGAGGAAGGAAGGAAGGGAAGAAGAGAGGGGGGAAGGTAGGGAGGAAGGAAGGAGGAAGGAAGGGAAAGGAAGGGAGGAAGGAGAAGGAAGGAAGGGAAGAATAGAGGGAGGAAGGTAGGGAGGAAGGAAGGGAAAGGAAGGGAGGAAGGAGAAGGAAGGAAGGGAGGGAGGAAGGGAGGGAGAAGGAAGGAAGGAAGGAAGGAAGAAGGAAGGAAGGAAGGAAGGAAGAAAGGAAGGAAGGAAGGAAAGAAGGAAAGAAGGAAGGAGAAAGGAAAGAAAGAGAAGAAAGGAAAGAAAGAGAAGAAAGGAAAGAAGGAAAGGAGAAGGAAGCAAGGAAGGGAGGAAGAAGAAAGAGGGTAAGGAAGGGAGGGAGGGAGGAAGGAAGGAGGAGAAGAGGGAAGGAAGGACTGACAGACAGACATAGCCAATGACTAGGATGGAGCCAGGGCAAGAAGCAGAATGTGAGATACACAGAGAGCACAGAGATCTCACATGTTCACACACACAAAGCACACAGAGGAATTTCACATGTCCCCACACATGAATCTCACACCTTCACACACAAATCTCATGTGAGGGGGTCATGCACAGGACTATCATCTGTGATAGTGTGTTTCAGATGCACTTCAGACATGGGGGTCTGAAATACACAGGCTCAGATCATAAAGTTCACATGTGGCCTTGCATGGGTCACACACGCATCTTGCACATGGATCACATGAATTTCACATGTGGATTACATATACACATTTGGGTCTCAAGCACTCATATAGATCACACATACATGATCACATATGGATCAAACACATGGGTCACACATGGACCATACATAGATCACATACATGGATCACACCCATGGACCTCATGCATGGACCACAAATGTATCCATGCATGAATTACATGCATGGGTCACACACGGGTTGCACTCATGGATCAAAAATGGATTGCGGGGCTGGAATGATAGCACAGCGGGTAGGGCGTTTGCCTTGCACGCGGCCGACCCAGGTTCTAATCCCAGCATCCCATATGGTCCCCTGAGCACCGCCAGGGCTAATTCCTGAGTTCAGAGCCAGGAGTAACCCCTGTGCATCGCCAGGTGTGACCCAAAAACCAAAAAAAAAAAAAAAGGATTGCGGGGGGGAATAAAAAAAATGGATTGCAAATGGATCACATGCATGGATTACATGTATGGATTACATGGATCACAAATGGATCACATGCATAAATCACACAGACCACACATAGATCACATACATGGATCACATGCATGGACCACACATGGATCACACATTGACCACACACAAATCAAGTGTCACATGTATGGATCACATGTGAACCACACATAGATCACACACATAGATCACATGCATGGACCACACATAGATCACACATTGACCACACACATGAATCACATGTCATTCATATGGATCACACAGACCACCAACATAGATCTTATACCCAGATCTCGCACACGGATCACATAACTCACATACATGGGCCTCACACTTTGACACGTGGATCTCACACACATCACGTGTGTTCACATGCCCTCTGATACTGCCCGGTCACACGTCCTCCTAGATTCAGAATCTCCCCGAAGGGCACCCACACTTACCGTCATGCCCAGCCCCAGTGTCCCTCCCTCGGACCCCAGACCTAGCCGCCCCCGCCCCGCTCACAGACGCCCCCTGGAGGGACTTGCAGGCAGCGCTGAAGGAGGAAGCTTGGCCGGACTCAGTTCCCCTCCTGCCCCTGCGACCGCCGGGTGGGGGCCGTCTGGGAGCGGGCGCGGGGCGCGGGCGGGGTACCGGGCAGGGCCCAGAGGCCCGTGGGGGAGGCCAGGCCCGATCCTGTCGGGCCAGTCGGGCCTGTTCTTCCCTTGCACAAGGGGCGGCTGGTGGCTGTGGCGGCGGCTGGGCTGAATCACCCGGCTCCTGACCAGCGTCCTGCGGCTGGAGGGCCAGGCCCAGGGAGGGTCACACCTCCTTCCTGGCACACTGTGGCTGAGGGTCTGTGCCCGCCCGGCCGCCCCCTGCCCGCCCGGTGACCTCAGCGTGAGGCGGCCCTGGTGACATCATGGTGCTGACGCCCCAGAAGGGCCTGGTTGGGGGGCAGAGCAGGAGGCTGCGTGCCCACTCCCCAGGCCCCTGGCCCGAGTGTGCGTGAGACGCTGCATGGGTCTGTGTGCCTGTGGATGCGTGAGTCTCTGTGCCCACTCCCCAGGCCCCTGGCCCGAGTGTGCGTGAGACGCTGCATGGGTCTGTGTGCCTGTGGATGCGTGAGTCTCTGTGCGTGGTTTTGTGTGTGTGTGTGTGTGTGTGTGAGTCTGCATGAATCTGTGTGTGTGAGTCTCTGCAAGCCTGTGTTCATCTTGTGTGTGTTTATGTGTGAGTGTGTGTGTCTGCGTGAGTCTGTGTGTCTATGTGAGTCTGCGTGTGTGGATGAGTGTGTGTCCTGCGTGAGTCTGTGTGTGTGTGTGAGTCTGCATGAGTCTGTGTGTGTGTGAGTCTCTGCAAGCCTGTGTTCATCTTGTGTGTGTTTATGTGTGAGTGTGTGTGTCTGCGTGAGTCTGTGTGTCTATGAGTCTGCGTGTGTGGATGAGTGTGTGTCCTGCGTGAGTCTGTGTGTGTGTGAGTGTGCCTGTGAGTCTGTGTGTCTGTGTGAGTCTGCGTGAATCTGTGCGCGTGTGTGTGAGTCTGTATGTGAGTCTGTGTGTCTGCATGAATCTGCGTGTGTGTGATAGTCTATGTGAGTGTGTGTTTGCGCGTGTGAGTCTGTGTGTCTTGTCTGGGTGAGTCTGTGTGTCTGGGTGAGTCTGTGTGTCTGGGTGAATCTGTGTGTCTGTGTGTGTGAGTCTGTGTGAGTGTGTGTGTCTGTGTGTGTCTGCATTTGTGTTTGTGTAAGTCTGTGTGTGTGTCTGTGTCTGAGTCTGTGTGTGTGTCTGTGCATCTGCGTGAGTCTGCGTGTGATTGTGTGTCTGTGTGTCTGTCTGTGTGTATGTGTGTCTGCCCATGTGTGAGTCTGTGTATGTATGTGTGTGTGTGTGCTCCTCAGACAGGACCATGATGGAGGCCAGGGTGTTTGGGGGGCCCTGGGGGTCCTCCTGCCTCACTTGCTCCTCCTATGACCCTTGAGCCTCTCGCTGGCCGCTGCATGTCGGGGGGGGGGGGGTCTGCGGGCATGAACCAGGGACCCCGCCTGTGGCCTGGAGAAGCCTGGGGGTCAGGAAAACGCTCTTGAACAGGGACCCACAAACTGTCCCTGGGGCCCCGAGCCAGGGGACACAACTTGGCGCCCGGCGTGCCCGGGGAGCTGGACTTGCGAACAGGGGCTGGGCAGGGAGGGACCCACGGGAGGGGCAGGTCAGGGCCCTGGTATCTGGCACTGCCAGTCGGGCCTGTCCTGGGCGGCCCTCGATCCGGGCCACCTCCCTCCCCGCCCCACGGGCAGGCCCGGGACCCCCGGCTGCACCCCAGAATACCACCCGCCCTGTCGGTTCCAAGGCCCAGGTAGCCAGCCCGCTCGGCTGCCACCACCCGCTGGACCCCCAGGAGCACCCGGCTCTGTATGGCCACCTGGAGCTCTGCCCCGACTGTCCTGGGTTCGATCTGCCAGACGCAGGAAGAAGGCGTGGTGCTCGGTGCTCGGTGCTCGGGACTGGGGCTTTGCACTCTGAGCTGACCAGCTCCCCGCCCTGGCCCCTCCTGCCTCCATCCCCCCAGCGTCCTGTACTGCCCGCCCGCCCGGGATGGCCATTTGACTTTGAACCTGTGCTGGTCAATCCCCGGGTCCCCCGTCACCGCCTGTCCCGTTGTCCTCTGCGCGGCTCCCGTGCTCAGGGTGGGATTGATTCCAGGGGTGGATTCCCCCATCCTGCACCAGGTCAGAGGGAAGCGCTCCTCCCCGAGTGCTCCCAAGACTCCCCACTCTCCCGGACTCCTGCACCCCCACCCGTCCCGTCCCGTCCCTCTCTCTGCGCTGCGGCTGACTTGCTGCGTCCTGCCCCGAGCCCCGGCTCATGCCTTCCCTCCCACATGGGATCCCTCTTCCCTGGGAATCCGAGGTGCTCACGTCCCAGCCACAAGAAGAATGTTCCCCAGAATGTTCCCCAGGGCTGGGGCAGACCCTTCCCGCGCCCACGCGCCCCAGCCAGACTCTGAGCCTGTCTGCGGAGACTTCCTGGAGAGTCTGACCCCGTTCCCTTCCGCACTCAGCACCCGGGACCCCCACCTTGGAATTCCTCTTTTTTTTTTAATTTTGGTTTTTGGGTCACACCTTTTGGTTTTTGGGTCACACCCGGTGATGCACAGGGGTTACTCCTGGCTCTGCACTCAGGAATTACTCCTGGCAGTGCTCGGGGTACCCTATGGGATGCTGGGAATTGAACCCGGGTCGGTGGTGTGCAAGGCCAACGCCTTCCCCACTGAGCTATTGCTCCAGCCCCTGGAATTCCCTGTTGAGGGGCACAGAGGCAGGTTCCAAGCGTCTGGGGGCCCCAGGAGAGTTCTCCTGCCTCACTCGCTCCTCCCATGACCCTTGAGCTTCTCTTTTTGGGTCCCACCCAGCGATGCACAGGGGTTACTCCTGGCTCTGCACTCAGGAATCACTGCTGGTGGTGTTCAGGATGTCATATGGATGCTGGGAATCGAACCTGGGTCGGCCGCGTGCAAGGCAAATGCCCTACCCGCTGTGCTATCACTCCAGCCCCAACCCTTGAGCTTCTCGATGGCCGCTGGGGGCCTTGGGGACTGTGGGCATGAGCCGGGCACCCCGCCTGTGTTTTGGAGACGCCTGGGGGTCAGGTAGCTGGACGGGGATGGAAAACGCTCTAGGACAAGGACCCACAAACTGTCCCCGGGACCCCAAGCTCCTCCCCAGAGCTCCCCCGATTCTGCCCACCTGGTGGGGTGTACTTCCCCTCTGTTCATCTGTCAAATGGGCCCGTCACAGCGCACCCCTGCCCCCACCCCGCCTGGGCTGTCCGGACCCAAGGTGGGGCCCGCGCGCCGATGCGCCCTGCCCGCCGTGGCCCCCAGCCCCGCGCTCTCACCCTTGCAGGCCGCTGCCCCGCGGGCGAGCTGGAGACGGCGGACGTGGTGACGGCGGTGCTAGGCCAGGACGCCCGGCTGCCCTGCTTCTACCGAGGGGACCCCGACGAGCAGGTGGCGCAGGTGGCCTGGGCGCGGCTGGACGCCGACGAGGGCGCGCGGGAGCTGGCGCTGCTGCACGCCGAGTACGGGCTGCACGTGGGCGCCGCCTACGAGGGCCGCGTGGAGCAGCCGCCGCCCCCGCGCAGCCCCCTGGACGGCGCCGTGCTGCTGCGCAACGCGGTGCAGGCGGACGAGGGCGAGTACGAGTGTCGCGTCAGCACCTTCCCCGCCGGCTCCTTCCAGGCGCGCCTGCGGCTGCGAGTGCTGGGTGCGTGCGGGGCGCGCGGGAGAGGATGCGGGCCGGGGAGTGGGGGGCTCGCGGGAGGAGATGCGGGCCGGGGAGTGGGGGGCTCGCGGGAGGAGATGCGGGTCGGGGAGTGGGGGGCGCGCGGGAGGGGATGCGGGGCGCGCGGGGCAGGACGGGTGCGGGGCGCGCGGGAAGGAGATGCGGAGCGCGCGGGAGGGGATGCAGGGTCGGGCGAGTGCGGAGCGCGCGGGGCAAGGCGCGGGCTGGGGGCGCGCAGGGCGCGTGGGGTGAGGCTGCCTGGGCTCTGGGCACGGGTCAGTGTGGGAGCGCACGGGGCACAGCGAGTGCGGGAGCGCGCGGGGGCGGGGATGCGGGGCGCAGGCGAGCGCGGGGCGTGCAGGCTGGAGCCTCTCCCGGCCCCCCCACGCCGAGGCTCCTGCCTGCCCCGCGCTCAGCCTCCCAGTAACGCAGGAGACCCCAGGCCCGAGATCTGGTTCCAGAGCGTCCAGGCAGCCGCTAGGTGTGGCCCCCACAGGGATTGATTTATTTAGGCTTTTTCGGTCCCACTGGGCGATGCTCAGGTCTCACTCCTGACTGCGCTCAGGAATCACTCCTGGCAGTGCTCAGGAATCACTCCTGGCAGTACTCAGGGATCACTCCTGGCAGTGCTTGGGGGACCCTCTTGGGATGCCGGAGATCACAAGCATGCAAGGCAAACGCCCTCCCCACCGGACTATCGCTCCGGCCTCGCCCATAGGAATAATAATTTAAAAAAAAAAAAATCCCAAACAAGCAACAGTTTTTTTTTTTTTTTGTCTTGGCTTCCCTGGAAGCTCCAGGGACGTTCCCCACCCCAACCAGCCTTGGTAGAGCCTCGAGCCCTGGGCACCTGGCACTGCACGGCGTCGTGGGGTCCCCATGCTGAGCAAGGCTACTAAATGCCACTGATCCTCAGCCTCCCTCGCTGCTATCTGCCGAGCCCTTAAATTGCTTCATGAGCAGGGTTTAAACATGACCCAGGCGCAGGTCAAAGAACCCAAACTATGAAGTCAGCTGTATACTCAGCGGCAGTGGCAGTGCCCGGGTGCCCGCCCTCCCTCCCGGTGTGATGTGGGGACACGGAGGAGGATGGGGACCAGGCCCCCTCGCTGCCTGCCTGGCTCTGTCTGCCTGGGTCCGCCCCCCCTCCCCGGACCCCAGCTTCAGGGGGCAAGGCCGGCACCGCATGTGACCCCCTCCTCTTCCCCCTCTCCTCAGTGCCGCCCCTGCCGTCCCTGAACCCCGGGCCGGCGCTGGAGGAGGGCCAGGGCCTGACGCTGGCCGCCTCGTGCACAGCGGAGGGCAGCCCGGCGCCCAGCGTGAGCTGGGACACGGCCGTCAGGGGCACGGCATCCAGCCGCTCCTTCAAGCACTCCCGCTCGGCGGCCGTCACCTCCGAGTTCCGCCTGGTGCCCAGCCGCAGCATGAACCAGCAGCCGCTCACGTGCGTGGTGTCGCACCCGGGGCTGCTGCAGGACCAGCGGATCACCCACGTGCTCCAGGTGGCCTGTGAGTGCTGGGCCTCGGCGGGGGACGGGCAGGGAGGCCGCCCCCCTGGGTGTCCTCCTGGGACCAGCCTGGGTGTGAGGCACCAGCAGGGGCACCCCTCCCCCCCCCGAAACGAACCCAGAGGTGCAGGGGGCAGCTTCCGGGCCCCGCGCCTGTCACCGCCAGAGCTGGTCTCCACAGAGCCCAGGCTTGGTTCCTGGAAAGTGTGACGCAGCCACTCCGCAGGTCAGCCAGGCGCCGGGCGTGGCCACAGCCCCCTGCACTCGGAGCTCAGAGCGGCGGCTGCTTCCCAGGCGGGCGTGGGGGCGAGGGGGCGTGGGACCCCGCGTCACCCCTGGCCTTCTCCTCCTGCCCCCACAGTCCTGGCAGAGGTGTCCGTGCGGGGCCTGGAGGACCCCAAGCTGTGGCAGGTGGGTCAAGAAGGAGCCTCGCTGAAGTGTCTGACGGAGGGGCAGCCGCCGCCTTCCTACAACTGGAGCAGGTGAGGCCCTGCCCCGGGCAGGGGCTGGGGGGACACCGGGCAGGCGGGGATGCCCGCACACACGCATCGGTGATGGCACGGCGTGGGAAAGGGGGCCGAGAAGGCCTTGATCTCTCCCCGGCTTTTTAAAATTTTGTTTTGGCTTTTGCGTCACACCTGGAGATGCTCAGGGCTGACTCCTGGCTCTGTGCTCAGGGAGGACTCCCAGCTCTGTGCTCAGAGCTGGCTCCTGGCTCTGTGCTGAGAGCTGTGCTCTCACTCCGGCCCCCTCCCCTCATTTCTGTCATTTCTGTCCTCCCCTCATTCCTGGCTCTGTGCTGAGGGCTGACTCCTGGCTCTGTGCTCGGGGTGGACTCCTAGCTCTGTGCTGAGGGCTGACTCCTGGCTCTGTGCTCGGGGCTGACTCCCGGCTCTGTGCTCAGGGAGGACTCCCAGCTCTGTACTCAAGGCTGACTCCCAGCTCTGTGCTCAAGGCTGACTCCTGGCTCTGTGCTCGGGGCTGACTCCCGGCTCTGTGCTCAGGGAGGACTCCCAGCTCTGTACTCAAGGCTGACTCCCAGCTCTGTGCTCAAGGCTGACTCCCCACTCTGTGCTCAGGGCTGACTCCTGGCTCTGTGCTCAGGGCGGACTCCTCACTCTGTGCTCAGGGCGGACTCCTCACTCTGTGCTCAGGGCTGACTCCTGGTGGTGCTCGAGGGACCCTCTGAGGTGCCAGACCAACACCCTTCCCGCTGTGCTCTCACTCCGGCCCCCTCCCCTCATTTCTGTCGTTGGGGTACCCTCCAGGGCCACGGCTTGCCCCGGGGTGCCGGGGAAGCGACCCAGAACCTTTGCGCTGTCCGTCAGGTCTGTCCCCATCCCTACGCCACCTCCGGTTCCCCGTCACTCGTCACCTTGCTGGTTTGGGGCCATCCCTGGTGGTGCTCCGGCTCCTCCCAGCTCAGGGCTCGGCCCCTCCACCGTCCCCACCTGCCCTTGGCAGCAGGAGGCAGGGCCCGCCCTCACGGCCACCATGGACTGGACTCAGCGCCTGCCCACGTGGCAGAGGAGCCTGCTCAGAGCACAGCCACGTTGTGGCCTCGTAGGCCCAGGCCTGTGTGTGCATGCAGAGAGCCACGGACACGTGTGTGTGGAGGGTCAGGTCACATGCAGCACCCCCGGCCCTCCCCTCGCTCCCCTGCTCTCTGCCTCTCTCTCCAGCCCTCCACTCCCCTGCCCTCCCGTTTCTCCCCTGTCCCCCCTCCCCCGGGCTCCCGTTTTCCTCTGTCCCCCTCTGCCCTCTCTCCCCAGCCCTCCTCTCTCCTCCCCTGTCTCCCCTGTCCCCCCTGCCCTCTCTCCTCTGTTCTCTCCTCTCTCCCCTGCCTCCCGCTTCTTCCCTGTCCCCCCTGCCCTGCTCTCCCCTTCTTTCCCTGCCCTCCCCTCTCTCCCCTTCCCTCCCTTGCCCTCCCCCCTCTCCCCTGTCCCCCTGCCCTCCCCCCTCTCCCCTGTCCCCCTGCCCTCCCCCCTCTCCCCTGTCCCCCTGCCCTCCCCTCTCTCCCCTGTTCCCCTTGCCCTCCCCTCTCTCCTCTGTCCCCCTGCCCCTTTCTCTCCTTCCTTCCATGCCCTCCCCCCCTCCCCTGTCTCCCCTTCCCTCCCCTCTCTCCCTTGTCCCCCCTGCCATTCCCTCTCTCCCCCTATCCCCTCTCTCCCCTGCCTTCCCCACTTTCCCCTGTCCCCCTGCCCTCCCCTCTCTCCCGTGTCCCCCTTGCTCTCCCCTCTCTCCCCTGTCCCCCCTGCCCCTCTCTCCCCTTCCTTCCATGCCCTCCCCCTTCTCCCCTGTCCCCCTGCCCTCCCCCCTTTCCCATGTCCCCCTGCCCTCCCTTCTCTCCCGTGTCCCCCTTGCTCTCCCCTCTCTCCCCTGTCCCCCCTGCCCCTCTCTCTCCTTCCTTCCATGCCCTCCCCCTTCTCCCCTGTCCCCCTGCCCTCCCCCCTTTCCCCTGTCCCCCTGCCCTCCCCTCTCTCCCGTGTCCCCCTTGCTCTCCCCTCTCTCCCCTGTCCCCCCTGCCCCTCTCTCCCCTTCCTTCCATGCCCTCCCCCTTCTCCCCTGTCCCCCTGCCCTCCCTTCTCTCTCCTGTCCCCCTTGCCCTCCCCTCTCTCCCCTGTCCCCACTGCCCCTCTCTCCCCTTCCTTCCATGCCCTCCCCCCTCTCCCCTGTCTCCCCTTCCCTCCCCTCTCTCCCCTGTCCCCCCCCCATCCCCTCTCTCCCCTCTCTCCCCTGCCCTCCCTTTCCAGTGCCCTGAGCTGGAGCCTCTGGGAAGGGCGCCCTGGCCTTGGCTGTCTGTCTGTCTGTCTGTCGGCCCGGAGCCGGGAAGCCCATGGGCTCCTGGGTGCTTCCCGCAGCGCAGGCCCGTGGGTGCCCGGGTCAGCCTGGGCGGCCAGGGGCAGGGCCCCTGCCGGGACCTGCCAGGGGAGGGCGTGGCACCGTGGGAACAGCCGGAGGCCCGGCTGACATCATGGGGGGAGCTGTCGGGGCACGCGGACGCGGCGGCCCCGTCCGGCTCGGCGGACGCCCAGCAGCCTCCTGCCCCTCAGGCTGGACGGGCCCCTGCCCAGCGGGGTGCGTGCCGAAGGGGCCACCCTGTCGTTCCCCGCGCTGACCTCGGAGCACAGCGGCACCTACGTATGCCGTGCCAGCAACACGCTCTCCTCCAGGGACGCCCGCGTGGCCGTGGAGGTGGCAGGTAAGCCGGGAGCGTGTGTGGGGGGTCCCCGGGTCCCGGGCCCGCCTGACCACGCCGCCCCCGCAGAGCCGCAGGAGGAGCCGGGGAAGCAGGTGGACCTGGTGTCGGCGTCCGTGGTGGTGGTGGGCGTCATCGCCGCGCTGCTGCTCTGCCTGCTGGTCGTCGTGGTCGTGCTCATGTCCCGCTACCACCGCCGCAAGGCCCAGCAGATGACCCAGAAGTTGTGAGTCCAGCGGGAGGACGGCCCCGGGTGGGCGCGGCCCCGCAGAGAGGACAGAGCCGGGGCCGGGCCCAGAGCGATGGCAGGGCCGAGGGGGAGAGAGCAGGGGGGCCCCTGCGTGCACACGCGTGCAGACACATGCAGACACATGTGTGCACACACCCCTTCCCGTGAATGCACAGCCCTGTGCACACATGTGTACTGGCAATACATAGAGCATAGACGCCCACACGTGTACTCACCAACACACCCTCACCCCTGCCCATGCTCAGTGCATGCACACACCCGTACATGGCTGCACACATGCACGCCCATGTTCCCAGACCTGCACCCACCTGTATGCACAGCTGTACCTATAGAGAGCACACGTATGCTCATGCATGTGTCTCACAGGGGCACACATAAGCACTCAGCCTCACAGACACATGCCTGGCAAATACATTCAGCCTCACACGCATGCCTGCACATATGTGCGCAGACAAACACACATACTAACTTACACAGACACATGCCTGCACATATGTGCACAAAGAAGCACACACTAGCCTGATACAGACACGTGCCTGTACATATATGCACATATAAGCACACACTAGCCACACAGACACATGCCTGCACATACAGGAACATGCACTAGCCTCACACACATACTTGGCACTACATGCACACATACTACCTTCATACAGACACACGCCTGTACATACATACACATGCAACATGCACTAGCCTCACACAAACACATGCCTGCACGTACATGCACACACACTAGCCTCACACAGACACACACCTATACGTATATGCACATATAAGCACGTGTGCTCATAAACCCTGCCACGTACCTACCCTGTGCACTGCCCAGACACACCAGTTGCACACTTCCTCACACGTGTGCCTGGGCACACATGCTTCCCTGTCATGCCCCGTACATGCGTGTGTGTGCACGCGCCCTCCCCGGGCTCCTGACCCACGTGCTTTCCAGCGAGGAGGAGCTGACGCTGACGCGGGAGAACTCCATCCGGAGGCTGCACTCCCACCACTCGGACCCCCGGAGCCAGGTGCGGGCAGGCTGGGCACCGCTGCTGACCCCCGGGACCCCCCACCCCTCACCCTCCACCGTCCCGGGCTGCTCTGAAATGCCGCCTCTGGAGGAGGGGGCAGGAGAGCAGAGCTGGAGGGCCCGGGAGGGGGCGGGGGAGGCCAGAGCCAGGGCGGAGCCCCCTAACTGCCCCCTGTGTCCGGGCCTGCAGCCGGAGGAGAGTGTAGGGCTGAGAGCCGAGGGCCACCCCGATAGTCTCAAGGACAACAGTAGCTGCTCTGTGATGGTGAGCACCCGCCTGGCTCAGCTCTGCTGCCCCTCCCACCCCGCCCCTGCTCTGCCTGCCCCCTGCCCCCAGCCAGCCCGCCTGCCCCCCACAACTGACCGCCCTGTGCCCGGCCCCCAGAGCGACGAGCCGGAAGGCCGAAGCTACTCCACGCTGACCACGGTGAGGGAGATCGAGACGCAGACGGAGCTGCTGGCGCCGGGCTCCAGCCGACCGGAGGACGAGGAGGGGCAGGACGAGGGCATCAAGCAGGCCATGAGTCACTTTGTGCAGGAGAACGGGACGCTGCGGGCCAAGCCCACGGGCAACGGCATCTACATCAACGGGCGCGGGCACCTGGTCTGACCTGCCGCCCGCTGCTCTGGGACGCCCTTTCTCCAGGCCGCTGGCCCCGCTGGACCATGGGCGGGTTCCCCTGGCCGAGCCCCTGCGTGTGTGCGTGCGTGTATGCATATGTGTGCATGTGTGTGCATGCATGTGTGCATGTGTGTGCATGCGTGTGCGTGCATATGTCAGTGGCCTGCTTGGCAGCTATTTCCTCAGAGCCCAGAGCAGTATTAAGGACGCGAGGCTGGGCGAGGCCGGGCCGCTGGCTGGATCCGGGTGTGCGGGCATAGCTGGGTGTAGCTGGGCCCGGCCCGGGAGGGCCAGCCCTGGCGGTCGGCTCGCTGCTGCCCTCTGCTGGCTACTGGCAGAGCTGCCCCAGTCCTGGCCCCCAACTTTCTGCCTGGAATAGGGGGGTTCTGCCTTTGTCAGGGGACAAGCCCGGTGCAGAAAGTGGCCCCAAGGCCAAATCGAGGCAGCCTGGAAGTGGGGGTGGCCTGGGGGCTGGGATGGGGGTGTGGGGCCGGACTCCTAACCACAGAGGGTGGGTCACCGCAGATGGCTGAGGCAGGGGTCGGGCGGGGCTGGTGGAGAAGACCCCCCCCCGGGCAGGCCCAGCCCTGGGGGGTGCGGGACCCTCGGAGACGCACCCCCAAGCCCCACGGCCAGGGTGGGGAGTGGGCTGTGTATAGTCCTGTAAATAGTGTACATATGTACATAAATATTCTGTTTTCAATTAAACAGAGAAAAAATGTGTGTCTGCCTCCTGTCTGAACTGGGGGGGGTCCCTCAGCAGCCCCCACGCCGGGCCCAAGTCGGGGAGGACCCGGGGGTCCGTAGGGCGGTGGGAAATGGCAGCCCCTCCCCTGGCACCTGCCTCGGGGAAGGGTCTTCCTCCCGCCGGGCCCTGAGCCGCCGAGTCGCTCTGCCGGCCGGGCCGTGGGCACCTGCAGGCACGCACCGTCCCGGTCCCGGCTCTACCCCGACTGCGCGGGCCCCCACCCGGGCTGTGGTTGCCGAGATGCTCTGGCAGGAAGCGGGCTGGAGGCGCAGAGCTGCTTCCTGCCCCCTGGGCCGAGCCGGCACAGCCACGAGACAGCCTCCGGGGGACTTCCGGGGGGCCGGGACGCGTCCACCTCCAGCCCCAGGTCACAGCCCTGCCCCGGGGGGGCCGGCCGGGGCTCCCAGGGGGCCGAGGGGGGCAAAGCTCTCAGGGGGGAGGGGGCAGCGGCGGCCGCCCAGGGCCCAGCTCTGGCCATGAAGTCGCGGCAGAAAGGGAAGAAGAAGGAGGGCGCCAAGGAGAGGGTGTTTGGGCGCGACCTCCAGGAGCACCTGCAGCTCCGGGGCCTGGACGGTGAGAGGCCGCGGGGGGCTCGGACGGAGGGGCCGGGCGGGGGGCCCGGATGGAGGGGCCGGGATGGTGAGAGGCTGTGGGGCTTGGACAGAAGAGGCCGGGCGGGGGTCCTGGACGGGAGGGGCCGGGCGGGATGGCTGGATGGTGAGAGGCTGCGGGGCTCGCATGGACGGGCTGGGTGGGGGGCCCGGGATGGACAGGCTGGGCAGTGGGCCTGGACGGAGGGGCTGGGCAGCGGGCCTGGATGGAGGGGCCGGCGGGGGCCCTAGACGGAGGGGCCGGACAGGAGCCCTGGACAGACGGGCTGGGTGGGGCGCCCTGATGGAGGCCGGGCGGGGGGTCTGGATGGTGAGAGGCTGCGGGGCTCAGATGGACGTGCTGGGGGGGCACAGATGGAGGGGCCGGGCGGGGGGCCTGGACAGGGAGGGGCCAGGGACCTGGCCGGGCGGGGCCGGGCAGGGGTCCTGGATGGTAAGAAGGGGCCCGCGGGGTCCAGGACAGTGAGGGCCTCCAGGCTGACTCCCGGAACAGCGAGGGGTCCAGGTGGGGGCTCTGGCGGGGCCAGAACAGTGAAGGGGTCCTGGGTGTGGGCCTTCGTGGGGACCCAGGGCACAGGCTGCCCCTAGGCTGGGAAGGCGCTGGGCGGGTCCCCCTGTGCAAGCGGGCAGAGGCCATGAGTGGGGGAGTCGGAGGGCCCAGATTTCAGGGGGGCCCCAGGGAGGGCAGAGTGGGGCATCCTGGTTCTTCGCCAGGGGAAGAAGGGCTTGGCGCGGAGGTTGAGGGGGCAGCGGGGGCCCCCAAGGTGCGGGAGTGGCAGCTACAGGGCTGGCCCTAAGACGGGGGGCACTGGGGTCGGGGGTCTGCAGGCCAGCCTGGGGGCGCCCCTCCCGCCTGGAAGCGGCTCTGGATGGAAACTCGGGCTGCTGCTGTGTGGGGCTGGGCCCCCGCTGAAGGACCCCCCCAACCACCCAACCTGTCATTTCCTCTTCGAGCTGCTGCGAGGCCTTCGCTCCTCTGCTCACTTCCTGCTCCGGGCCCGCCCGGGTGTCCCCAGAAACCTCCTTCCCCTTTTCTCCTCCCCAGCCCCGGGAACTTTGCTTTTTTTTTTTTTATTATTTTTAAACGAACAGCTTTAATGTTTCTTTCTTTATTTATGTTTGCTTTTTGGGTCATACCCGGCGATGCATAGGGGTCACTCCTGGCTCTGCACTCAGGAATTACTCCTGGTGGTGCTCAGGGGACCCTAGGGGATGCTGGGAATCGAACCCAAGTCGGCCGCGTGCAAGGCAAACACCCTCCCCGCTGGGCTATCGCTCCAGCCCCTGGAACTTTGCCTTCTCGCATCTCAAACTGGGGTGCAGGGGTATGGGGCGGGACCCCCAGGTGACTGTGGAATGGCCTGCCCCTTGGCAGGTTCCATAGTGGGGACACTGTTTCTCTTGGCTGGAAACACATTTTCTAGACCCTTCTAGACCCTTCTCCCCCGGCCAGGCCCCTCTGCAAAGCTCCCAAGGAGGAGCAGCGGGCTGGAGCAATAGCACAACGGGTAGGGCAGTTGCCTTGCATTCAGCCGACCCGGGTTCGATTCCTTTGTCCCTCTCGGAGAGCCCAGCAAGCTACCGAGAGTATCCCCCTGCACAGCAGAGCCTGGCAAGCTCCCTGTGTGCCAAAAACAGTAACAATAAGTCTCACCATGGAGACGTTACTGGTGCCTGCTCGAGCAAATCAATGAACAATGGGATGACTGTGCTACAGTGAAGCCAGAACAGGGAGGGGGGCTTACCACGAGTCTGCAGGTGGCGGAGAGGGCGGGCTGTGAGGTTGGTTTCAGGGGCAGCCGGGTCCCTACCAAGCCCCCCCGGCCCCCATCAGCCCCTCTTGGCCACCTACAGTGCCCCAGGTGCTGCGAAGCTGTGCTGAGTTCGTGGAGGAGCATGGGGTGGTGGATGGCATTTACCGCCTCTCCGGGGTGTCTTCCAACATCCAGAAGCTTCGGTGAGTCGGGCCGTGGGGAGGGGACACAGGCGGCCCCCCTCTCGGGGAGGGAAGGCCGGGGAAGCACGCCCCATGCTTAAAAAAAAAAAGTGCAGGGGCTGGAGCAATAGCACAGCAGGTAGGGCGTTTGCCTTGCACGCAGCCGACCTGGGTTCGATTCCCAGCATCCCATAGGGTCCCCTGAGCACCGCCAGGAGTAATTCCTGAGTGCAGAGCCAGGAGTCAGCAGCTTGAGCATCGCCGGGGGTGATCCCAAAAGCCAAAATCACTCCAAAAAGCAAAAAGAAAAAAACCCAAAAGTTTGGCTCCTGGTTTGCCCCCTAGTGGTCCCTTGGGGCGTCTGGCTCCCAGGTTGCTGTCCAGGTGTCCCGGCTGATTCTGAGGACTTACCTGAGCTTTCAAGAGTCCCCGTGGTGGGCTGGAGCGACAGCACAGCACGCAGCCGACCTGCATGTTCCATCCCCGGCATCCCATAGGGTCCCCCGAGCACCGCCTGGAGTGATTCCTGAGCGCAGAGCCAGGAGTCAGCCCTGAGCATCTCTGGGGGTGATCCCAAAAGCCAAAATCGCTCCCAAATGATTCGGCTCTCTTAGTGCCCTCCTGCCCCCCGCCTGTACCGTGCCCCCTCCTGAGTGTGCGCTCCCCCGCCCCCACCCAGGCAGGAGTTTGAGGCGGAGCGGCGCCCCGAGCTGTGTCGGGAGCTGTACCTGCAGGACATCCACTGCGTGTCGTCCCTGTGCAAGGCTTACTTCCGGGAGCTGCCCGACCCGCTGCTCACCTATCGCCTCTATGACAAGTTCGCCGTGAGTTGGGGGGTGGGGCGGGGGTCCGGGCTCACTGGTGAGAGGAGCTCACTAAAAAAAAAAAAAAAAAAACACGTGGGGAGGGCATTTGCCTGGCACGCGGCCGACCCGGGTTCGATCTCCGGCATCCCGTAGGGTCCCCTGAGCACCGCCAGGGGTGATTCCTGAGTGCAGAGCCAGGAGTGATCCCTGAGCATTGCCGGGTGGGACCGAAAAAGAAAAAAAACATTTTTAGGGCTCCCCCTCAGCAGTGCTGGGGTGGCTGAGTGGGGTGAGCCTGAGGGTCCCTGGCCCTGCCCAGAAATGCTGAGTTCACCTGGCCACATGCATGACACCCCCCCTCAGCCCCCTCTGCCGTGTCACCTGGACCACTGCATCTTGCACTGAGGAGAAAGTACTTTCCAAAAGGGAACTTTCCTCTCTGGGCTCTGGGTGCACTGAGGGCTGGGAGAGTCGGGTCCCCTTCCCAGAGCATGCCCAGTGGGTGGGGTGGGGTGTGCCGGCCCACCTGGGCGCCCCTAGTCCAGTCCCCATCCCCCACTCTTGGGCTGCCCCGTGGGGTTCAGTCCCTAAATCCTGGCGGCCCCCCAGGAGGCGGTGGCCGTGCAGCTGGAGAACGAGCGGCTGGTGAAGATCGCGGAGGTGCTGCGCGAGCTCCCAGGGCCCAACCACAGGTGCAGAGGCTGCGGGTCCCCCCACACCCCCGCCCCCATTCCCCGGTACGCCTGGGCGGAGCGGGGGCCGGAGCTGACGCCGCCTCCCCGCAGGACGCTGGAGTTCCTCATGCGCCACCTGGTGCGCATGGCCTCACACAGCGCGCAGACCAACATGCACGCCCGCAACCTGGCCATCGTGTGGGCCCCGAACCTGCTGAGGTGGGTGTGCAGGCACGGGGGTGGGGGGCGAGCAGCACAGACGCGCGCGCGCCCCCAGCCCCGCGCCCCACTCAGCCCCGCACGCGCCCAGACCCGAGCGCCCCGTCCCGTGCGCACAGCCCCGCGCGCCCCCGCTCCGCGCGCGCCCCGCCCCGCGCCCCACTCAGCCCCGCACGCGCCCAGATCCGCGCGCCCCATCCCGTGCGCACTGCCCCGCGCGCCCCCGCCCCGCGCCCCACTCAGCCCCGTACGCGCCCAACCCCGCGCTCATAGCCCCGCGCACCCCCGCGCCCCCTGCCCCGCGCCCCGTCCTGTCCCTACAGCCCCGCGCGCCCCGGCCAGGTGCCCTGCGATGGGGCTGAGCATGACGTGTCACAGACCACAGGGAGAGTCAAGAAGGGTCAGGGTGGGGCTGGAGCAGGAGGACAGGTAGAGACCCCGGGTTCGATCCTCGGCATCCCATAGGGTCCCCTGAGCACCGTCAGGAGTAATCCCTGAGTGCACCGGCCAGGAAAAACCCTGAGCCCTCCGCTGGGTGGGACCCAAAAAGAAAAAGAAAAGGAAAAAAAAAAGATCAGGGTTTAATCCCTGGCACCCCATAGGGTTGGCTGTGTGGCCGTTTGGTCATATGCAAGGCCAATGCCCTCCCCTGTGTGCCGTTGCTCCGGCCCCTGTGAAGGATTGTAGCCCGAGTGAGGTCAGGTGGGTTGAGTGCGACAGGGAGGCAGCTGGGAGGGGGACAGGAATGAGGGGTCGGACGCCGTCACAGAGCCAGAACTGAGGTCACCGAGTGGCCAGTCGGGGCGGGTGGGCAGTGAGAACACCGGGGAGGGGATTGGGCCTTCAGGGGGGGCAAGAGTGGGGTTTGGGGCCCGACACCCCATCCTGCCCCCTGAAACAGGCGTGGGGGTGGCTAGAGGGGGGTGCATGAGGGTGAGGTGTCCGGGAGGTGGAGACCGAGGGGCCGGCGTGCAGCGGGATCCCAGGCTGTGATGCTCGGAGAAGCTCGAGGCCTTCAGCATTTGGTTTTTGCTTCGTTTCATTTTCTTTCTGGGCCACCCTTCAGGGTACTTGGGTTCCCCTGTCAGTGCTCAGGGGAACGTATGGGAATCTGGGAATCGAACCCCGGGTCGGCTGCATGCAAGGCAGGCCTCCTTCTGCTACGGCGTCAGCCCCAAAGCCTTCAGTGTTTGTGGGTGCTGGTGAAAACCTGGGGGAGGCTCCGTTTTTGCATGCAGGAGTCCCTGAGTTTAATTTTTTTTTTTTGCTTTTTTTGAGTCACACCCGGCAACGCACAGGGGTTATTCCTGGCTCTGCACTCAGGAATTACCCCCTGGCGGTGCTCAGGGGACCATATGGGATGCTGGGAATCGAACCCGGGTCGACCACGTGCAAGGCAAACGCCCTACCTGCTGTGCTATCGCTCCAGCACCCAGGAGTCCCTGAGTTTAGTCCCTGCATCACGCCTGGTGTGCCTTCCCTCCTTACCCTCCCTCCAAAAAAAGACAGATCCGGGATCCTGGGGGTGAGCAGTACATACCTTAGGATGTGGGGGGGGGAGAGGGGAGGCTGGAGTGCTAGTACAGTGGAGAGGGTGTTTGCCTTGCACACAGCCAACCTGGATTCCATCCCCGGCATCCCATAGAGTCCCCGAGCACTGCCAGGAGTGATTCCTGAGTGCAGAGCCAGTAGGAAACCCCCTAAGCATCGCCGGGTGTGACCCAAAAAGCCAAAAAGAAAAAAGAAAAAAATCCCCCAAAGAAAAAAGAAAAAAAAAAGAAAAAAATAGGGTCAGGGCTCAATCCCTGGCATCTCATAGGGTCCCCCGAGCACCGCCAGGCGTGATTCCTGAGCGCAGAGCCAGGACTGAGCCTGGTGTGACCCAAATAGCCAGAAAACAAAACCAAACCAAAGAGGAGATCAGGGTGGCGTTGAACGGGCTGGACATCTGAGAGGGCTGCCTGGAGGAGAGGGCCTTTGCAACGGGGAGTGTTGGGCGGGTGAGTGATGGGGCTTCCCCGCCGCAGGTCCAAGGACATCGAGGCCTCGGGGTTCAACGGGACGGCGGCCTTCATGGAGGTGAGGGTGCAGTCCATCGTGGTGGAGTTCATCCTCACGCACGTGGACCAGCTCTTCGGGGGAGCCGCCCCGCCTGGTCAGTGCCCCGCCTGCCCTCCCCGTGGAAGATGCTGTGGACAGCGGGGTGCAGTGGGCGGAGCTGGGCAGGGGTGAGGCCGTGCTGGGCCCCTGTGGCCGCTCGCTGCCCCGGCTGCCCAGCCCCTCTGTGCCGCAGGTCCCGAGGCCGAGAGTGGGCGGCGGGCGCTCCCCGGGCCCTTGGCGGCCGGCTCCCCGGAGGACCAGGGGCCCCGGTCACTGCCTTACCACCTGCCCAGTAGCCTGCAGGCGGGGGACGGGCCCCCCCAGATACGGCCCTACCACACCATCATCGAGATCGCGGAGCACAAGTGAGATGCTGGGCGCCCCCTAACCCCGCCCGCCTCCCGCCCCGGACGCGCCCTCGCCCCCCTCCCGCCCTGGCCGCCCTCACCCCCCCCCGCCCCGCCCCCTCCCGCCCTGGAAGCCCCCTCCGCCCCCCCCTTCCCGCCCCCTTCCCTCCCTGGCCGCGCCCTCGCCCCCCGCCCCCGACCCGCCCCCTCCCGCCCTGGCCGCGCCCTCACCCCCTCGCCCCGCCCCCTCCCGCCCTGGCCGCCCCCAACTCCCCGCCCCGCCCCCTCCCGCCCTGGACGCCCCCTCACCTCCCCCCAGCCCCCCCCGCCCCGCCCCCTTCCCGTCCTGGACGCCCCCTCCGCCCCCGCCCCGCCCCCTTCCCGCCCTGGCCGCGCCCTCATCCCCGCCCCGCCCCCTCCCGCCCTGGCCGCCGCCCCCCGCCCCGCCCTGGCCGCGCCCTCACCCCGCCCCGCCCCTTTCCCGCCCTGGCCGCCCCCTCACCCCCACCCCGCCCCCTCCCGCCCTGGACGCCCCCTCAACCCCCGCCCCCTCCGCCCTGGATTCTCCCCCACACATCCCCCCCACGCCTCGCCCCCCTCCCGCCCTGGACGCCCCCAACTCCCCGCCCCGCCCCCCTCCGGCCCTGGCCACCCACTCACCCCCCGCCCCCGCCCCCTCCCGTCCTGGCCGCCCCCTAACCTGCCGCCCGGCCGCCCCTGACCCGCCGTCCCCAGGAGGAAGGGCTCCCTGAAGGTCAGGAAGTGGAGGTCCATCTTCAACCTGGGCCGCTCCGGCCACGAGAGCAAGCGGAAACTCCCGCAGGGCGCGGAGGACAGGGGTGAGTGCGGGGGGCTGCGGGGGCTCTGCTGCCCCCGGGGCCGCCTGGCCCTACCCATGCCTCTTCCTGCAGAGGACAAGCAGGGGACACTGAGGCCCGCCAAGAGCATGGACTCGCTGAGTGCGGCGGCGGCCGGGGCCGGCGAGGGTGAGTGATCTCGGCCCTCTGCGTCGTTTCTGTTTGTTGGTTTTGGCTTTTCTGGATCATATCCAGCGATGCTCAGGGCTGACTCCCGGCTCTGTGCTCAGGGCTGACTCCCGGCTTTGTGCTCAGGGCTGACTCCCAGCTTTGTGCTCAGGGCTCACTCCTGGCTCTGTGCTCAGGTCTGACTCCTGCTCTGTGCTCAGGGCTGAGTCCCAGCTCTGTGCTCAAGGCTGACTCCCGGCTCTGTGCTCAGGGCTGACTCCTGGCTCTGTGCTCAGGGCTCACTCCTGGCGGTGCTCGGGGGACCCTATGGGATGCCGGGGATGGAACCTGGGTCGGCCACATGCAAGGCAAATGCCCTCCCCGCTGTTCTCTGGCCCCCTCTGCCCTCCAGGGGTTGTCTGCGGTCACCTGCGCCGGGGAAGGAGGCTGACCCTGGCCCTGAGCTGTGGACGGTTCGCAGGCTGCCCAGTGCCCCCGGCTCAAGCACCCTCCAGAAACTTCCGAGTTGCCGGCACTTTGCAGCTCGAGTGACCCCCACTCCCGTCTCTCCTCTGCAGACCCTGAGGGCCAGGGGCCGCCCCAGAGCACGGAGAGCGAGTGCCCAGAGGCAGCGGAGGGCGGGCAGGAGGTGGTGGCCGAGGAAGCCGCGGGCAGCATCTCGGAGCCGGCGCCGCACTCGGGGGTCTGCCGGGCAGAGCGTCCCACGGGCGTCCACATCTCGGACCCCTACCAAGTCAACGTCCCTCCCCACATCACGTCCATCCTCAGCGCCTCCCCCAACATCATCTCCAAGGACTCTCTGGCCCGCCTCACCCGGGGCCTCGAGTGCCCAGCCCTGCAGACCCGGCCCAGCCCTGCCGCCGGGCCCCCAGGTGAGCTCCCAGCACAGTGCTCGCTCGGAAGGCCTCGGGTGCTTCTTGCACCCACTTCTTTTCTTTTCTTTTTTTCTTTTTGCGTCCCACCCGGCGATGCTCCGGGCTGACTCCTGGCTCTGCACTCAGGAATCACCCCTGGTGGTGCTCAGGGGACCCTATGGAATGCCGGGGATCGAACCTTGGTTGGCCGCGTGCAAGGCTAACGCCCTCCCCGCTGTGCTATCGCTGCAGCTCCACTGCACCCACTTCCTGGGGAGGATTTTAGGGCACACCAGGCTGTGCTCAGGCTCACCCTGGGTCAGGGTCGCTCCTGGCTCTGTGCTCAGGGCTGACTCCCGGCTCTGTGCTCAGAGCTGACTCCTGGCTCTGTGCTCAGGGCTGACTCCTGTCTCTGTGCTCAGAGCTGACTCATGGCTCTGTGCTCAGGGCTGACTCCTGTCTCTGTGCCCTAAAATCCTCCCCAGGAAGTGGGTGCAGTGGAGCTGCAGCGATAGCACAGCTCGGGGTCACTCCTGGCTTTGTGCTCAGGGCTGAATCCCACGTCTGTGCTCAGGGCTGACTCCTGGCTCTGTGCTCAGGACTGACTCCCGGCTCTGTGCTCAGGGTCACTCCCGGCTCTGTGCTCGGGACTCACTCCTGGTAGTGCTCGGGGGACCCCATGGTACACCGGGGATTGAACCTGGGTCGGCCACATGCCAGGCGAGTGTCCTACCCGCTGGGCTGTGCTGTGGCCCCCTCTGCCCTCCGGGGTTGACCTACAGTGGGGGAGTCGTCTGCGGTCTCCTGCGTCGGGGAAGGCGGCTGACCCTGGCCCAGAGCCGTGGACAGTGCGCAGGCTGGGTAGCCCCCAGCTCAAGCACCTCCAGAAACTTCCGAGATGCCGGCGCTTTGCAGACCCTTACTCACTCCCGTCTCTCCTCTGCAGACCCCGAGGGCCAGAGCACGGAGAGCGAGTCCCCGGAGACGGCCGAGGGCGGGCAGGAAGCGGTGGCCGAGGGACCCGCGGGCAGCAGCTCCGAGTCAGCGCCGCGCTCGGGGGTCTGCCGGGCAGAGCGTCCCACGGGTGTCCACATCTCGGACCCCTTCAAAGTCAACGTCCCTCCCCACATCATGTCCATCCTCAGCGCCTCCCCCAACATCATCTCCAACGTCTCCCTGGCCCGACTCACCCGGGGCCTCGAGTGCCCAGCCCTGCAGACCCGGCCCAGCCCTGCCACTGGGCCCCCAGGTGAGCTCCCAGCACAGTGCTCAGGGAGGCCTTGGGTGCTTCCTGCACCCACTTTTTTTTTTTGCTGTTTTTTTGGGGGGAGGCACACCTGGGGATGCACAGGGGTTACTTCTGGCTCTGCACTCAGGAATTACTCCTGGCGGTGCTCAGGGGACCATAGGGAGTCTGGGAACCAAACCTGGGTCGGCTGCGTGCAAGGCAAACACCCTCCCCGCTGTGCTATTGCTCCAGCCCCTGCACCCACTTCTTGGGGAGGATTTTAGGGCATACCCAGCTGTGCTTAGGGCTCACCCTGGGTCAGGGTCGCTCCCAGCCCTGGGATGAGGGCTGACTCCCGGCTCTGTGCTCAGGGCTGACTCCTGGCTTTGTGTTCAGGGCTGACTCCTAGTTCTGTGCTCAGGGCTGACTCCCAGTTCTTTGCTCAGGAATCACTCCTGACTCTGTACTCAGGGCTCACTCCTGGCTCAGTGCTTGGAATTCACTCCCAGCCCAGTGCTCAGGGTTGACAACCGGCTCTGTGTTCAGGGCTGACTCCCAGCTCAGTGTTCAGGGCTGACTCCCAGCTCTGTGCTCAGGGCTCACTCCCAGCTCTGTGCTTGGGGCTGACTCCTGGCTCTGTGCTCAAGGTCACTCCCGGCAGTACCGGACAGAGAACCCGCGTGGGCCGTGGGCAAGGCAGCACGTGCCCCGGTGCTCTGTCCGGCCACTTCCACATCTCAGCCATGGTTAACAGGCTCCTCAGGGTGAAGCCGCAGCTGCCCACGCGCACTGGCTGGTCTTTGCCCTGACGTGGCCCCCAGAGGCCAGAGAAGGTGGCAGGGAGCGGGGGCAGCTGCCTGCTAGAATTCTGTGGTCCTGGGTTCCAGTGCTGGCCTTGTCACCCGGGATCACGCTGACCCCGGAGCCCAGACCAGCCGAGCTTCCCCCCCACCCCTCCCCCAGTCATCTCCCCCCCCCCCCCCCCCCCGCCCCTGCCCAGCTCCTGGGCACTCGGGCGTATTGGGGGCGGGGCAGGGGGGAGGACACCGCCTCTGGCCACTCGGTCACAGCAGCCAGGCGGGCAGTGGGGGCCTTGGGGCTGCCCAGCCGCCTGCCACGTCCCTCCCGGACGCCTCTCCCACAGGTGAACCCGGGGAGGCCCGGCCCGCCGCCCTGCCCCTGGAGGACCCCGTGTCCAGGACCCTGCAGGATACCTTCTCCTTCCTGGAGGACTCGAGCAGCTCGGAGCTGGGGGCGGAGGACGGGGAGGTGGACGCGGCGGGGCCTGGAGCCGCCTTCTCCCCCGACGACCCTGGGCTGGGCTACCTGGACGAGCTGCTGGTGGCCGGACCGCAGGTCAGGGGGGGCGAGGCTTCAGGGGCGGGGCGGGGCGGGGCGAGGCCGGGCGGGGCGGGGCCGAGGGCCCATCCTGAGACCCCCGACGCCCGCCCGCAGGTGGAGGAGTTCTCTGTGGAGCCGCCCCTGGACGATCTCTTCCTGGACGAGGCCCCCTTTGTCCTGGCCCCCAGCTGCTGCCCCCTGGCGGGGGAGGAGGAGGAGGAGGAGGAAGAAGAGGAAGAGAGCGGGGAGGACGTTTTCCTGAGTGCCCATGACGACCTCAGGCCCCTGCTGCAGCCTGGAGCCCCCCACGGATGGCCAGGCCCCGGGGACGCTGAGAGAGGGGCGGCAGCAGAGGACAGAGGGGACCCGGGCCAGGGGGCCGCCAAGGCGGGGAGGCCGGAGGGGCCCCCGGGAGAGCCCCGTCGGTGTGCTCAGGGGGAGCTGGGGGACCGTGGCAAGGACGGGCAGCAGCCTGAGGGGTCAGGGGCAGACGGGAAGCACCCAGGGGAGAGCAGGGAGCACCTGAAGGAGAGCAGGGAGCATGAGGAGAGTGGAGAGCGCCCCAGGGAGAGTGGGGAGCACCTGAAGGAGAGCGGGGAGCACCCAGAGAGTGAGGAGCACCTAGAGAGTGGGGAGCACCTGGAGGAGAGCGGGGAGCACTCAGAGAGTGGGGAGCATCTGAAGGAGAGCAGGGTGCACCCAAGGGAGAGTGGGGAGCACCCAGAGAATGGGGAACATCCCAGGGAGAGCGGGGAGAATCTGAAAGAGAGCAGCGAGCACCGGAAGGAGAGTGAGGAGCACCCAGAGAAGAGCGAGGAGTACCCAGAGATCCGGGAGTACCCAGAGATCAGGGAGCACCCAGGGGAGAGCGGGGAGTACCCAGAGATCCAGGAGCACCCAGAGGAGATCGGGGATCATCCAAGGAAGAGTGGAGAGCATCCAAAGATTGGGGAGCACCCAGGGGAGAACGGGGAGCATCCAGAGCCTGGGGGGCTGGTGCAGGCTCCGGGGGCTGCAGGGGGCAGAGACGAGGAGTCCAGAGCACAGCTGGACCCTGGGGACAGAGGAGGAAGAGCGGAGCAGGGGGACAGTGGACACAGTGGCCGCCGGGAGGGTGCTGGGGACGGGGAGGAGGGGGAGGGCCAGGGTGGAGGTGCAGAAGCAGAATCAGGCCCGGGGGTCAGGGAGGAGCGTGGGAGAGGGGATGGGGAGGCACAGGGAGACGTGGGCGCCCGAGGGAACCTTCTAGAACAGGGCCCCCTCCCTGCAGACCCGAGGGCAGTGGGTGCCCCAGAGGAGGAGCCCGCGCACTGCCCGCAGCCGGGCCCCGAGGCCGGGGGCTGCCGCCTAGCCCCGGGCGCGGGCGTGGGCATGCGTCTGGCCTCCAGCCTGCTGCAGGTCCAGCATGCCCGCTCGGTGCCCGTGGTGCCCCCCAAACCTCAGTTTGCCAAGGTGCCCGGTGCTTTGAGCGGCAAGATCCACGTGGCGCCCGCCAGCCCCTGCCCGCGGCCCGGCCGGCTGGACGGCGAGAAGGCGTGGGGTCCGCAGGGCCCCCGGGCCTGCTGGCGGAACGGGGCCAGCCTGTCCTTCGACGCGGCCGTGGCTCTGGCGCGAGACCGCCAGAGGACAGAGGCCCGTGCCCGCTCCGACTGCAGCCTCCCCGCCAGGGTCGGCCCTTGCGGCCAGGCCCCCGGGCACTGCGCTCGGCCCCAGAGCAGCCTGGGCCTTCCTGAGGAAGGGGCAGGGCCCCGCAGCCGGCTGAGTCTGCCCCCCGGAGACCCCCAGCCCCGCAGCCCCGACCCCGTCCTGCTGTCTCAGCGCAGGTCCTACGCCTTTGAGACCCAGGCCCAGGCAGGGGGCGGGGCGGGGCTTTGATGGGCGCCGGGAGGGGACGGAGGTGGCCCGGAGCGGCAGAAGTCGGGGGTTTTACAAGGTGCCCGGGAAGGGGAAGTCCAGCTCCGTCCCTGCTGCCCCCGCAGAGACCCCACCACACAGCCCCTCCCTGGAGACCGGCTTGTGGGCGGGAGGGAGGCCCCCTGGGGACAGGGCTCACGTCACCTGGTCAGGGGCTGGACCCCCTAACAGGCGGCGGGCGTGGGGGTGGGAGCCTCGGAATAAAAAGTGAATGTTTTTACATGGAAACCGCCTGGAGTTTTGCTGCGATTATTCCAAGGCTCATTTGCTTTGGGGGCGCCTCTGCCTGTGCTCGGGTCTCACCCCTGGCTCAGTGCTCTCGACTCAGGGGATGGAATCTGGGTCGGCCACGTACAAAGCGAAAGGCCTGATCCCGGGGGCTGGAGCGGTAGCACAGCGCGGGTAGGGCGTTTGCCTTGCACAAGGCCGACCCGGGTTCGATTCCCAGCATCCCATAGGGTCCCCTGAGCAGCGCCACGAGTGATTCCTGAGTGCATGAGCCAGGGGTAACCCCTGTGCATCGCCGGGTGTGACCCAAAAAGCGAAAAAGAAAAAGCCTGATCCCTGCCCCACCCGACGGCGAGTCTCGGGTGAAGAATCTTCAGTTTGGTCTCTCTGGGCTGCTGTTTGGGTGATCGCCATGGAGACCTGAAGCAGGGCTCTGGGTGGCCAGGAAATGGGGAAGGGAAACCCGCATTTGCATAACATTCACCGCAGACCTGGGGGGTGGGGGTGGGCAGGCCCGAAACAGCTGTGAACAATTCAGAGGCACCCAGCACCCTGCAGAGCGAGGCCAGACACACCCTTAGCCGCCCTCAGTTTGGGTGGCAGCAATTGCACAGCGGGTGAGGAGTTTGCTTTGCAGGGTCCAGCCCCCCGCCCCGGCACCCCGTCTGGGTCCCCTGAACACCACCAGGAGTGAGCCCTGAGCACTGCCAGGTGTGGCCCCAAACTCAACAAAAAAAAGGCTTGATGGGCTGAGTGTGGTTTGGGGCCCCGTAGCCGCGCCAGCGCCCTCTGGAGCCTGAGCCGGGAGTGATCCTGGAACCACAAAAGGCAATACCCAAAAAAACAAGTGAAAGGCAGGGTGGCCCCCAGCACTCTTAGGTGTGGCCCCCAGAAGCAACCAAACTAAGTAAGGGTCGGCTCCGAAGAAAGGGTAGACAGCCAGCCAACTCCGGGCAAGGACAAAGACCCGAGAGCAGGCAGAGAATCAGCGCGACTTCTGCACCAGCTTTGAGGGAGGGGCCCCAGGTTCCATCCCAGGCGCGCGGCGGGGGGGGGGGGCGGCCAAGGAAATAAAAAAAAAAAAAGTCTCAGAAGCGTTTTCCTAGAGCTGCAGCGTTTGCAAAACAACCTCCAGCCCAGCAGCTTCTAGCTCTTTCTTGGACCCCCAGGAGAAGCTGCGTCTCCTCCTCCCTGCACGAAAGTCCTCTGTACCGCTGCCTTATGAAATCCTTTTCCGCCCAGGGTCCACTTCTCCTTTTTTTTTTTCCTGCAAAGAGGCGGGGTCCGTGGACCCCCAGCATCCGGGGGAGAATGTGTGGGAGGGCACCGGGCGCCCAGCTGCTGCAGAGCAGGCGGGCACCTGCGGGGCTGGACTCCCCCTCAGCTGGACATCAGGCCAGTCCGGGACACTGTCCGGCCAGCAGTAACGCGCCCACCTTGGGGTCTCTGCGCACCGCACCCGTCCCACGTTTGCAAATGCGACTCCACCTCTGGGAGAGCACCCGACGGCGGGCACAGGGGCAGCCTGGACGCTGCGAGGCCTCCGTGGGGACTCGAACATACGACGTAGGGCCGCAGGGAGATGCGCCCGGGGCGTCCGCCCTTAGTCAAGATGGCGCCCGCCATGCGCCGCCCTTAGTCAAGATGGCGCCCGCAACGGCGCCCGCCTCTCCTTGAGCGGGGAGCCGATCGCTCCCACTCTCCTCCCGGGACTTCCAGGATCCCGCTGGCGGCCGGAACGGCGGAGCGAGCCTTACTCCGCTCACACCACCCGCCTCCGGGCACCCGCGGAGCGCGGCGACGCCCGCCTCCGGGCACGCCCACCCCCGCGGCCGCCTCAACGGGGCGCGGGCGGAAGGGGGCGCGGCGACGCCGGAGGGGGTGGGGCCCCACGGCACTTCCGCCCCGCTCCGGCATGGCGGTGGGCGCGCAGTGCGCATGAGCGGCGGCCCATGGAGCGCCGGGGTCCCGGGAGCCAGGACAGCGTCGGGGGAGCGCGGCGGCGGCGGCGGCGGCGGCGGGCGCGGGCGGGTGAGTGCGCGGGGCGGGGGATCGCGGGGGCGGGGCCGGCGGGCTCGGGGACCCCCGGGAGCCTTTGTTTGCAGGGAGCGGCCCGCGCCGGTCTCTTTATCCCGGGCCCCTTTGTGGGCCGGGCGCCCCCCGCCTCCTGCGCGCCCCCCGGCGGCCCAGTGGCCCCACTCCTGCGCGCTGGGCCCGAGCCCCCCGCGATCCCTAGAGCCGGGCCTCTGCGCCCCCCGACCCTGGAGATCCTGAGAGCCGGGCCCTTGCCCCTCCCCCAGACCCTCGAGATCCTGAGAACTGGGCCCATGCGCCCCGCGACCCCCTATCCCGAAAGCCGGGCCGTGCACCCCCTGGCCACCCTGTCCTGGGAGCCGGGCCTGTGCGCCCCCCTGACCCACGAGATCCTGAGAACCGGGCCTGTGCCCTCCCCGACCCTCGAGATCGTGAATGCCGGGCCGTGTGGCCCCTGACCCCCTGTCCTGAGAGCTGGGCCCGTGCGCCCCTCGACCTCACATCCTGAGAGCTGGGTTGTGTGCCCCCTCTGACCCCCTGACCTGAGAACTGGACCGTGCGTCCCCTGACTCTGGAGATCCTCGGAGCTGGCAGGGTACCTCCACGGCCCCGATCCTAAGAGCCCGGCCCGCGCGCCAGCAGACCCCCGCGATCCTGAGATCTTGGGGGGACCCCCGTGATCTCGACCCTCTGTGTCTCCTTCCCGCCACCCCTGCGGTCCTCGGAGCTGGGGGGAACCTCCGCGCGCTCCTGTCCTGGGAACTGGGCCCGTGCGCCCCCCGCAATCCTGCGCTCTGGGCCGGCGTACCCCCTGCGCCCCCGCCCCGCGGCTACGGCGCGACCCCGCATTCCCGGGGACACTGTTCCCCGACACCGGCGGGGGGCGCGGGCACGTAGCCCCGCGCCGGGCCGCGCCAGCAGGAAACGCTTCCGGAGGCCCCGGGCCCGGATCCGTCGCGGCCCCGGCGGGTGACGGTGCTGACAGCTGCGCGCCGGGTCCTGGCGTCTTGCGCCCCCCGCGGCCGCGGCGCGCGCGGGGTCCAGGCTGGCTGGGGGGCCCAGGGGTCCCCAGTGCCTTCCTCCTCTTCCCCGTAGGCGCCCGTCCCTTCCCCGCGCAGATCCACTTTCTCGGAGGGGGGGGCGCGCAAGGGCCGGGGGCCGCGGCCTCCTTGGGCCTGCCTTGGATAAGAGCTTTCCCAGGCTCGCTTTGGCTGCATCTTCCGCTTTCTCGACAACCGGCCAGATTCTTTTCTGCCTTTCCCGCCCCAGCCACTGGGGGGATTCCTGGGTGTGGGGGCTGCACCTTCCAGACCTCCTCCACTTCCTCCTCCTCCTGTTCCAGCCGCAATTGATGGGGCGTTATCGAGGAAACAGTTTAGTAGCTGTGTCCTTGGAGGAGTCTTGGAGAATAAAATCGGAGGAGGTGGAAGGGGGCATGAATCTAGACTCCCCCATGAGGGCCACTCCGGGGAGGGCGGCGTGGTGTTAGGGTTCCCCTTCCAGACCCCAGGGCAGATATCGGGGTGCACAGCCTCTTCCGGAGTCGCTGGAGCAAGTTGCAGCCCCCCCCCCCCCAATGTCAGGCAGTTCCCAACAGCTTCTAACAAAACTGGGTCCCAGGGGCTCCTGCCTGCCTCGGCCACTGCACGCTGAGAGTCCTTGCTCAGGCCTGTCGCGGGCAGCGGGGGCACCCCTGGGTCTGCCACACTCACCCACTGTCCCCCTGGATTTCCACCAGGACGTGGCACTCAGGCCCGCGGGGCAGCGGGTGCAAAGATTCTCCGAGAAGGACCGGCTCCGCGGATGCACCCCCTGGCGGAGCGATGAAGGGGTGAGACGGGTGCTGGGCTCCAGGGAGGAGGGGGGTGCCGGCCGGCACCCCTGGGCCTGGAGTCCGGCAGATGCCCCACTGCGCGGTGGTGCTGGGCCCCGCCCCCGCGGTGCTGCTTGCCCCCGCCCTGGGCGCACACTAGGTGGGGAGTCGGCGGTGCCCTCCTGGGCCCTGACTCTGGTCCCGTCTGCCCTGCACAGGCAGCAGAAGACGGCGGAGGCAGAGGAGGGGACAGTGCAAATCCAGGAAGGTGGGTATGGACACATGCGCGCCGCCCGGGAGGCCAGCCCCCCACCCGCACGGCCCGCCCACTCTGTACCCGTCTCTGGCCGCGCAGGCGCGGTGGCGACAGGGGAGGACCCCACCAGCGTGGCCATCGCCAGCATCCAGTCGGCCGCTACCTTCCCTGACCCCAACGTCAAGTACGTCTTCCGCACTGAGAATGGGGGCCAGGTAAGGGGGGGCCGTGCCGCAGGAGAGCCTTAGGGGGGGCGGGGATGCTGGCCTGCTTCTGGGGGGGCCCTGTCTGGGGGGGTCCGGGAGGGACTCAGTCTCTTTCCTCTTTGCGCCCCCTCCGTGCCCCTCCCCCCAGGTGATGTACCGGGTGATTCAGGTGTCCGAAGGGCAGCTGGACGGCCAGACGGAGGGCACCGGCGCCATCAGCGGCTACCCTGCTGCCCAGTCCATGACCCAGGTATGGGGTGGATCGCGAGGAGGACGAGGACGGTGGGGCTGCCCCCAAGGCTTCCCCCTTCTGCCACGGCCCCTCACGGGCTTCTCTCGCCCCCACCCCCGCCCCGCAGGCCGTGATCCAGGGGGCATTCACCAGCGATGACGCAGTGGACACGGAGGGGACCGCGGCCGAGACGCACTACACTTACTTCCCTAGCGGCGCCGTGGGCGACGGGGCGGGGGGCACGACGTCGGGGAGCACGGCGGCGGTGGTCACCACCCAGGGCTCCGAGGCTCTCCTGGGCCAGGCCACCCCTCCCGGCACCGGTGAGAACCCGGGTCCCGCGGCGTGGCACCGAGCCCGGGCCTCCTTGTCCTTCTTCCCGTCCCCCGCTGGGGGTGGGTCGGCTGGGCCAGGGCCAGCCCCAGCCCTGACCACCCCGGCCCTGACCCCTACTCCCCCAGGCCAGTTTTTCGTGATGATGTCGCCGCAGGAGGTGCTGCAGGGCGGCCAGCGCTCCATCGCCCCCCGAACCCACCCCTACTCCCCGTGAGTAGCCGATGCTGGGAGTGGGGGTGGGAGCCCACCGGCCACCGCGCCTCTCACCACTGCCCCCTGTCCCCCCTCCCCTCCCGGGGCCGGTGCCAGGAAGTCGGAGGCGCCGCGGACCACGCGGGACGAGAAGCGCCGGGCGCAGCACAATGAAGGTGGGGGCCCGGGGCAGTGGGCAGAGGGCCTGGCTGGGGGCGGTGGGGCCGGTGGCGGACCCCCCTCCTGAATCCCCGGACCCGCCCCCGTCTGTTCCCCAGTGGAGCGCCGCCGCCGCGACAAGATCAACAACTGGATAGTGCAGCTGTCCAAGATCATCCCGGACTGCTCCATGGAGAGCACCAAGTCGGGCCAGGTCCGGTCCGAAGGGGCCAGGGGCGGGGCCAGAGGGTGAGGGCGGGGCGGGGGCGTGTCTGGAGACGAGGGGCGTGGCGCCAGTCGCCCCGCCCCCGCGTGCCCCCAAGAGTGCCAGCTGACGCCCTCGCCCTTGCAGAGCAAAGGGGGCATTCTGTCCAAGGCGTGCGACTACATCCAGGAGCTGCGGCAGAGCAACCACCGGCTGTCCGAGGAGCTGCAGGGCCTGGACCAGCTGCAGCTGGACAACGACGTGCTGCGCCAGCAGGTGCGCGCGCGGCCAGCCGGGCTCTGGGGTGGGCCGGGACAGGGGCGCATGCGCGCGCGGGGTGGGGTGGGGTCCGCGCCCTCACCGGCCCACCTCGGCCCAGGTGGAGGATCTGAAGAACAAGAACTTGCTGCTCCGAGCGCAGCTGCGGCACCACGGGGTCGAGGTGGTCATCAAGAACGACAGCAACTGAAGGCCAGGGCCTTGCCGAGAACTGCAGGGGGGCCGCGGAGCCCAGGGTGCAGGGACAGCTGCGGCCCCACCTCGGAGTGGTCCGGCCCACCCCGTTACGGTGCCACCGGCCAGGCCGGCCACCCTGGACGGCGCCTCCCGGCCTCTTCCTGTCCTGGAGCTCAAGGGGCCCCGGGCATCCCGGGACTGTGGGGCGACGCCAGCAGGGGGCCGGCAAGCAAGCAGGGAGCCCGGGAGGACGGGCCCGCCGGGGCCCCTAGTGGCCGCTTCTCCTTCCTTTCTCTCTTTTCTTTTTTCTAAGATAAAATGTTCAGAGCCACTGTCGTCTCCCGGTCTCCTTTTTATGGGTCCCTGGAGGCGGTCAGCGCTGGAAGCCGGGGGCGGGGCGGCCTCGCCTTCCGGTTCCGGGTGGCTGGGCAGGTGCGGGTGACGCTGCGGGCGCGCGGGGGGACCGGCCGGGCAGGTGTCGCGCTCCTGGCACGCGCGCGCGCAGCATGGCTGGCGGTACCGGCGGGGCGCTGGGGCCCGCGGGTGGGGGGGGGTGAGGCGCGGATCGGGGGGTGGGGGCAGGGGGAGGAGGCGCGGGAGGTGCCGGCGGGCGGGGAGGGGGAGGAGTGCCGGGGAGGGGCGGTGCTAGCCGAGAGAGGGGGAGGCGCTCCCGGGACCCTCCGGGACGCAGGATTGCCGAACGGGAGGGGTCCCGGGGGCCGCGCCGCTCACGCCCCGCCGCCCCGCAGTGCCCACAGTCGCGCTCCCGGAGCTGCGCGCGCTCCTGGCGGCGGGCCGGGTCCGGCTTATCGACGTGCGTGCGCGGGAGGAGGTGGCGGCTGGCACCATCCCCGGCGCGCTCAACATCCCGGGTACGGCGGGGGGCTGCCCACGGGGCCTGCAGGCCTTGGCCAGGGGGGGGGCCTGGCTTTGCGCGCGCGCTTCGAGCGGGGAAGGGGTCCGCCTGGGAAGCCGCCTTTGTAGCGGGGGATCTCCAGCGGGGAGGGCTTCCCCGGCTCCCCCTGGAGCCGCGCACGGAGATGGGTGGGCACGGGGCCGCGCGCCCGGGGACCTGAGCCCGGGCTTCCCCGCAGTGTCGGAGCTGGAGGCCGCCCTGCAGATGGAACCCGCAGCCTTCCGCGCTGCCTACACCGCCGAGAAGCCGGAGCCGGGGGAGGAGAACCTGGTTTTCTTCTGCCAGATTGGCAAGCGGGGTGCCCTGGCCACGCAGCTGGCCCAGCGCTTGGGCTACGGCGGGTACTGGCCGGCGAAGGGTAGGGTGGGGGGGCGTGCCCGCCTGCTCCCGCTTCCCGTCCCTCACCCCCTGTCTCCGCAGGGCCCGGAACTACGCGGGGGCCTATAGAGAGTGGGCGCAGGAGTCCAGCTAGAGGAGGGGGTAGCCGATGACCCTCCCTGGCACGTGGGAAGGAAGTGATGTGAACCCCTCATCCCCCCCAAAACCACCCAACAATAAAATTTGTCATCCCGAACATGGAGCAGTGTGCATCTCTGCCGGGCTCACAGCGCCTCCTCCTGGTGGCCATAACAGGTCCCCTCCCTCCCTGACCCCAATGTCTTCCTTTTTTTTTTTTTTTTTTTTTGATTTTTGGGTCACACCCGGCGATGCACAGGGTTACTCCTGGCTCTGCACTCAGGAATTACTCCTGGCGGTGCTCAGGGGACCATACGGGGTGCTGGGAATCGAACCTGGGTCGACTGCGTGCAAGGCAATATGCCCTCCCTGCTGTGCTATTGCTCCAGTCCCCTCAATGCCTTCCTTCTGGAAGCTCCCGGCCAGAATCTCGACCTTGTGGGCTGCACATCTGGCCCAAAGGCTCCTGTGTGGAAGGGCAGCGCGGAGCCTGGAGGCAGTGCCCTAAAAATCTCTCCCACGTGCTTGGTCACGCTCTCCTCCCCTGTCCTTCACTCCCACGCTGCCCTCAGGCCACCCCCTCCCCCTGCAGAGGACCGGTTATTGAGTGGATGCGAGCCAGGAGGACAGAAGCCCGGCATGGGGGTCTCTTGGGACAGCTGGACTTTGGGGGCTATGCCCTGCAGTGCTGTGGTTTGAACCTGGGGCTCCCAGCAGCCTCTCTCCAAGGTCCTGCTTTGTCCAGGCCTGTCTCGGGTCCCCTGTAAGTGGGTCACAGGGCAGTTCTGTCCTGGCAGACTTTCTCTCCCACGCTGCTTTCGACGCAGAGGTGGAGGTCACACTTCTGGGTGTCTGAGTGTCCGGGGAATCCTTCCAGGGTCCTCCCTCTCTCCCCGCTCTTCCCCCCTGCCTCGGCACTTGGCTGAGGCACAGCCCACCCATCTGAGCCCAGGGAGGGGGCTGGGGCCTGAGCCTCCTGGGAGGTGTCACTAGGAACATCTGCCTTGGGTCTCATCTCCATTCTCGTGGGTCTTTTACAAGAAGAGGCACAGCTCCTTGCTCATCTTGATTTTTGTTTTATTTTTGTTTTGCTTGGGGCCCACACCCAGGTATGCTCAAGGCTCACTCTTGGCTCTCCACTGAGGGCTCACGCCTAGCCGGGCTCACCCTTTGGGGTGCCGGGAACCCGCCAGGGTCACAAGGCAAGCTCTTTAATTCCTGGGCCATCTCTGCAGCTTGCACTTGGCCTGACCCCATAATCCCAAATGGGGGCCAGAGCGAGAGTCCAGCAGGGAGGGCATTTGCCTGGCACACAGCCAACCCGGGTTCAATCCCTGGCATCCCATAAGGGTCCCTCGAGTACCGCCAGGAGTGATCCCTGAGTGCAGAGCCAGGAGTCAGCCCTGAGCATCGCCGGGAAACCCCCCCCCCCCAAAAAAAAAAAAGGAAAAACAATCACCAAATGTCCACAAGGGGTAGCATGGACACACAGATCCCAGAATTCTCCCCCAGGCCCCTTCCTGGCCACTACTACCCCGACGCCCGCCCGGTGACCACCACATGGTGTCCTCTGCCCATGGGACCATTGCCCCAGCATCTAACCTGCCCCCTCTGCTTTCTCCCACTTGAGGAAGAAGGTGTGTTTGTGACTTATCTTGCCCAGAGAACATTCCTTTCTCCCTCATTAACCGGGTTTCCTCATCTTGATGGGCGGTCCCCGCCTGTGTCCTGGCCTTCCGCCACCACGATGAGCAGGCAGGCCGGGCGGGCAGTCAGGCACTAGCACCAGGCCTGGCATCCCTGCCTTGCGGGGAAGGGCCCCTTCTCCAGCCAGGCTGGCGCACCCCCTCTCGGCCCTTTCGATTCATCCCTCCATAGCCGAGTCCTCCTTCGCTGTTCTCTAGGTTTCTCCAGACTTCCAGAATCATCTGGTGCTCCTGAACAATCTCCCACTAACATTTCAATCTTATCTGCCTTGATAATTCACAATGGGCCCTTGTCACCTCCTCCGGTGACAAGGCCAGCGGTGGCTGGGGCCTGGGCACAGGGCTGCTCTGGCCTCTTGGAGGTCAGCGCTCGTCCACATGTGGCGCCAATGGTCACTCGCTCTAGCAGGGCCCCTGATCAGAGCTGCTTCCAGATGCTTGTAACGTTTTTTTTTTTTTCCACAAGAATGAGAAGAATGTAGGTACTGCAGTTCTCGGGGCCTGACGGCCTCCCTCCCTCCAGCTGAAGGAGCCAGGAACACACCACGCAGATAAAGTAAAAATGATGGGAACAGGGGGCTGGAACGATAGCACAGCGGGTAGGGTGTTTGCCTTGCTTGCAGCCGACCCGGGTTCGATTCCCAGCATCCCATATGGTCCCCTGAGCCCCGCCAGGAGTAATTCCTGAGTGCAGAGCCAGGAGGAACCACTGTGCATCGCCAGGTATGACCCAAAAAGCAAAAAAAAAAAAAAATGATGGGCATAATTCCTGAAGGACACAGGGGCGTTCTGCCCCCCCACCTCCCGCCCAGCTCAGACCCTTCTTATTTTTTTTGGCTTTTTGGGTCACACCTGGCGATGCTCAGGGTTTACTCCTGGCTCATGCACTCAGGAATTACACCTGGCGGTGCTCGGGGGACCCTATGGGATGCTGGGAATCGAATCCGGGTTGGCCACGTGCAAGGCAGATGCCCCCCCCCCCCCCCCCCCGTGCTATGGCTCCAGCCCCAGACCCTTCTTTATATGCTACTCATTTCCCACAAGGGGCCTGCAAACACAGATCGACACTTTTTATTGCCCCTGTTGTGGATTCCCAGGGTGAAATAAGGCCCAATGCCTGGGAAAAAGTTGGGAAGAGTTCTCACAAATGTCATCAGGCAGGTTACATTGTATCTCTTCCAGCTGTCAATCCCCTTATCTCCCTGGGGCATTAGGGACGCCTCCGCCTGCGGTTGGGGAGGTTGGGAATGGAATCCGAGGGTTTTCCCCGACTCCCAGAAAAACGCACCTGAAGCCTGAGACTATTGTTTGACAGCCAAGACAACGGAAATCCAAGGGCATAGATGTTCTTGCAGGTGGTGGCTCCTGCCAGGAGCTGGTGGCAGGCAGAAAGGGCAGGTTATCATATTAATAAGAGAGTATCCAATGGTCAAAGGGTTGAGCCAAGACTCTGAGGGGTGGGGGAGAGGAGGAAGACCCCATGTACAACCCCCAGCACCCCATGGACCCCAAACTGTAGGAGATCTAAGCACTTCTGAGTGCATCCCTCAAATTAAAAAAATGCAAAAATTAAATCCTAGTCCGGTGGTCAACTCTGGTTTGATCCCCAGCATCACATATGCTCCCCTGAGCCCACTGAGGTTCTTTCTTTCCTTTTTCTTTCTTTTTGGGTCATACCCGGCAGTGCACAGGGGTTCCTCCTGGCTCATGCACTCAGGAATTACTCCTGGCAGTGCTCAGGGGACCATATGGGATGCTGGGACTCGAACCGGGGTTGGCCGTGTGCAAGGCTAACGCCCTCCCTGCTGTGCCCCCCCATTGAGGTTCTTTCTGTGGCCTCTGAGGAATTCGTTCGTGATCCTCAAGTGGGGAAGACTCAGACTCTTAACTCAGCGCTGGAATTTAGAGGGCATCAAAGAATGACAAAAAGACAAGTCCGCGCAAGTTTCGTGCCGCGGCAAACACCAACAGAGACAAACAGCACAAGAAACTAAGAGACAAACAGCAAAATAGGAGAAGCCAAGCAGTTTCACACCACACCAGGTCCTGGGCCCTCACACGCAGTGAAGAAAAAGCCTGGAAGTAAACACAGGTGACTCCAAGCAGGGTGCTCTGAGCCCCGAAATGAGGAAGATGCCATCTGAATAAACCAGAGCTTGATCTGCGTTGATCAGATTAGCTGAATTCTAGTGTCTGATTAAAACACTCTCATCGAGACTGCCACACGGGTCATATTTAAATCGGTGGGGACAGGGACAGGGGCGGGAGACCCCACGGCATTTACCTGGTGTGTGGGAGGCCCTGAGTTCCATCTCCAGCCCCCCACCCCCAGCCCCCTCAATTGTTTCAAGTTTAAATTTTTTGGTTTGGGGCCATACTTGGCACCGTTCGGGGCTGACTCCTGGCTCTGTGCTCAGGGATCACTCCTGGCAGGACTCAAGCGACCGTTTGTGGTGCTGGAGATGGAATCTGGGTCAGCTGCTTGGAAGGCAAGCATCCTCCTCGCTGTCCTACTTCCACTCTCCACCCCATCCTCTGGTCAGGGAAATCCCAGAAAACTGCCACCATGCAGTCAGACTGCACAGAAAATGAGCTTTTTTTTTTTTCCTTTTTATTTGCGGGGGGTCACACCCAGTGCTGCACAGGGGTTACTCCTGGCTCTTGCACTCAGAAATCACTCCTGGTGGTGCTTGGGGGGACCCTCTGGGATGCTGGGAATCGAACCCGGGTCGGCTACGTGCAAGGCAAATACCACACCCGCTGTGCTATCGATCCAGCCCCCCCCCTTTTTTTTCCCTGTCCATTTGTGGTGGTGTTCAGGGGATTACATGGCAGGAGGGCGCACCCAGGACTCTCACATAAAGCCTGTGCTTTTTGGATCACCTCCTCCCCATGACTAATCTCCTGATAGTCTGTCTCGAATCCAGAGTCGCTTCCCTTCTCTGCACCCTCAGCTCCGGACTGAGAGACCAGATTGAATCTGCTAGTTCTGGTGATAACACAGTGGGACTCAGAGCTTTGCATGTGGGTGGCTGGGAGCAACCGAGAGCACCACAGGGTCCCTCCACCCTCCCAGGCCCAGAGCACTGCTGGAGTCCACCCCGGATAGAAGAGCAGAAGTTCCCGAGCATTCCCAGGTGTGGTCCAAAGCCAAAACAAAAACCAAATCCAACCCTTATTTTCTTTTTGGGTCACACCCAGCGATGCACAGGGGTTACTCCTGGCTCATGCACTCAGGATTTACTCCTGGTGGTGCTCAGGGGACCATATGGGATGCTGGGAATTGAACCCGGGTCAGCCATGTGCAAAGCAAAGGCCCTCCCCGATGTGCTACCACTCCAGCCCCCACCCACCCCTTATTTTCTATTTGCATTAGCGAATGGGCAGATGGAAAGATTGCAGGCAGGCTGGTACAAAAGGGAGGGTTTGGGTTATCAGCAAGACCGTGGGACAAGGTCAAAAGGAAGCCAGAAGGACTTCTAGGTGAGACCTTCTAGGTCTTATCTCATAGATTACCTCGAGATGTGATCACAAAGCTTTAGAGCAATTGGGGGTATGATTACCCCTTGGGGACCCTCACAGAGTCGCTTCACAGAGACCCCATCCTCCTAGAACCTCTGAAACTTATGCCAAAAGCCAGCTATTCAGAAGATGAGAGAACGAATAAGCGCCCCTGCAATGCTGTGGGCCTGAGTCTCAGAGCTCTTCAAGCCAGTTTGAGCTTCTCCCTCAAATGCCCTGTCTCTCCACCCTTTTCCTCTCCTGAATTTCCTGCTCTTCTTAAATTTCTTTCAGATGTTAAATTTCTCACTCAGGTGAGAGATTCCTGAGTGACCCCCCGAGTTCCTTGATGACCCCATCGCAAAATAAAATAAAATAACGCCTAAATAAAAGAATACATAATAACATAAAAGAATGCATAAATAAAACAATGCGTAAGTAAAACAAAAGAATGCATCATAAAATAAAATAAAAGAATGCATGCTATAATTGTCACCGAAAGCCCCTGCCCGGGTCCTTCTGTGCTGTTTGGGATGAAACATTGCCTTCCCACCTTGCTGCGTTCCCCTCGGTGCGCCCCACCGCCACGGTGGGGATGGCGGCTCTGGACTCGCCTCATCCGGGCCGGGGTCCCAGACCCCCCCCAGCCCCGCCCAGTCCCCCAGGAGTCCGGGTCCCGCGCGCAGCCTCACCTGCGGAAGGTGCGCAGGCTCTGCAGATCGACAGGCCCCGCGGCCAATCGGAGGCGCCCGGCTGTAGCGCGGGGTGGGGGGGATCCTGGGCGGGGTCGTACCTGGCCGCGTGAGTCATTCGGTCGGGCTGCCGCGCTCTTCGCCAATCGGACTCGGGGGCGGGCCCGGCGACGGCACTTGCCACCAATGGGAAACAGGGGCGTGCCCGCCGCCGGCCGCGCTGAACCAATAGGACGAGGGGGCGTGGCACCACGGGCGTGGCCTCGCGGGCCCCACCTGGCTACAGCACAGTCGGAGCGCGGAGGCGGCGGGCGCGTCTGTCCTTAGGGGTCCTCATCGCCATGGGGTCGGGGGCGCCAGCCGGCAGGCGGCGGTGGCTGCTCTTCACGTCGGTGGTCCTGTGTGAGTTCTGGGGGTCGGGAGGAGTCGGCGGGTCGCGCCCGGGCTCGCGGGAGGGAGGAAGGGGCGCCCTAGGACCTGGCGACCCCCGCGCGGGGTGTTGCCGGGCTCGTCCCTTTCCTTCCGCACGCCCTTCAGGCTGCTTCTGCCATCCAGTCGCGGAGCTGGGAGCCCCCTTAGCTGTCCTCCCGCGCAGGGCCCCCCTGAAGCCCTCGAGGGTAACGGGGAGGCCTCGGCCCGAGACCCCAGACCCCCCCGTTCCCATGTTGGTGGGCGCAGGGCCGCGCGCGGCGCCTCCGGGCCAGCTCCCTCGCTGGGAGTCGGCCCTTTGCCTCTCCCCGCCGTCGCCGGACCCGGAGAAGGCGCCCGGAGGTGGCCGCTGGCCCTCCTGGGGGTGTCGCGGGTGTCCCGGGAAGGGGGGCGGGAGCAAAGTCCCCGGGGATCGGGTGGAAACCCGCGGCGCCTCGGCGCGCACTCGGCCGCCCGCACGGAGTGCGTTGACCCGGGGCCCCTCCCCCGGGAGGCTCTGCCCTTGGCTTGGCCGGATCCCTTCCAGAAGCCGCCTCGGCCCTCCCCTGCCCTGCAGGGAAGCCCGTGCCTTGGTGAGAGCAACTTTTCCTGGCGGCCGGCGCGCACCTGTCCATGCGCGTTTATTTCGCGCGCGCGCGCGTGTGTCTGCGTGTGCGCGCGCGGGGCCGGGGACCCCCACCTCCCAGGGAGGCGCAGGAAATCTCCGGCTCCCGCGGGCTTTGTTTGGCGGCTGCTGAGGGTGGAGTCGCCTGGCCTGGCGCGCTCACCTCTCCTTTGTCCCTTATCAAAGCTCGCCGGGCCGGAGCCCGGGGCAAGTCCTGTCCCCCCTATTGTGCGGAGAAGGAAACGTCCGGGAGACGGGAAATGGCTTTTGCAGACGGACCCGGGGCCTGGGATGGACGCGGGCCCGCTAGTTCATCACTTTCCCACTCTGCCCCCAGCACCTCCGGCCGCCCGGAGCGGACCCGAGGCCACACGGCCCCTCCACCTCCTCCTCTCCCCTCCTCCTCCTCTCCCTGCTTCTTTCCTCCTCTCTCTCAGCCTCTTTCTTCCTGTTGTTTTGCTGGGGGTGGGTTACTTGGTGGAGCTCGGGATCCACTGTTAAGTTCGTACCAGTTCTTTGAAACTATATATATATATTTTTGAGGGGGGCTAGTGATTTGTTTTTCTGGCAATTCCCCCCCCACCAAATTAAATCTGTTTCTTCACGCATGCAAGGTGGGAATTCTACCAGGGAACCCTGCCCCCAGCCTTTTGGAGACACTTACAGTAACCCTTTCACAGCAGTAAGCCGAATAACAGCTATTCCAAGCTGGGGGCTGGATTTGGGGGTCTGAGATGGGAGCCCTAGAAAATGTCCTCTCTGGAGATGCCATTCCTGAGGGTGGGGAGGTGTGATCTGCACGCACTCCCCTCCTCTCCCGAGGGGAGCCAGCCGGCCGCGTAATGGTTGCAGGCATGCAGGAAGGGTCATTAGCGGGCAGCCATGACCCCAGCTATTAGCTTTTGGGTCAGCCAGGGTGGGGCAGCAGCGCCACCTGTCCCGGTGGTGGGGGTCAGCGGGTGAAGGAGGGACACTGAGAAAAAGGAGGGGCTTGCCCTGCGGGAGACTCCCCCTCCCCCACCTGGGGCTGGCCAGCGTTACTCAACGTGGCCAAGCCGGGAGCCCCAGGCCCACCAGGCTGAGGGAATGCCTTGTGGGTCACCCGCCCCGCCTCCCCCCAGCCTGTGCCTGCTGTAGTCCCAGCGTGGTGGTGGTGGTGGTGGTGGTGGTGGTGGGGAGGGGCAGGTGGCTGGGCTTGGAGGAGACGCAGGCAGTCAGTGTTGGGGAAAACTGCCCCTTAACTACTGGGGAGAAAGAGGAACGAGGGCTGAACCCGGCTGGGCCTCCCAGCCACTGGGGATCCTGGGGTCTCCCCATCCCCCATGCCTGCGTCAGCCTGGATTCCTGGGGCACGTTCCTTCTAGCTTCCTGGCTCCGGGTAAGAGTTACAAGAGCTGTAACCATGAGTCACCCCCTCTCTGACCCCTCTCGGCGGCGTCCCTGCTCCCCATTGAATTGGCTCCCAGGAAATAACTCTTTCCTGGAAACCTGGAAGCCAGTCACGGGCACTGGTGGAACCAGGAACTGGGCTCGGAATTCCAGCCCTGGCCACTTTCGCTTCCGTCGAAACTCACTGGGCTACTCTCTGTGTGTGTGTGTGGGCGGGGGGGGGGGGCGCCCTGCTGGCCAGTGACGCCTGGGGGAAGGCTGCTTCCGCTCTCTAGGCGGGTGGACTCCAATCACGGGGTCTCTTTGCTCGCGGGCCCCCTGCCCCGTGGGGTCTGCAGCAGACGTGCACCTGTCCTTGTCCCTGGAAATGATCTTTCCTTAAGCCAGGAGCCTTCAGAGACCCTGGGATTGTGTGTGTGTGTGGGGTGGTGGTGTGTGGGTGTGGGTGGGTGGGTTTCCAGTCTTGAGCTTCGGGTCCTATCTGCCTGGGACTCCGAGATAGGCCGGGCTGCATCCAAAGTCCGGGCTGGTGTCAGTGAGTTTTCCTGTGTGGGGGAGGAGGAAGCAGCTGGCGGAAGTCGGGTGCCAGGTCCGGAGGGAGCCCGGGGCTGACGCTTTCCCTGCTGGGGGCGGGGGAGGAACTCAGCTGGTCGGACTGGAAATTCTGCTGCCAGAGGGGGCTGCAGCCCGGAGCCCGGAGCCCGGAGCCCGGAGCCCGGAGCCCGGAGCCCGGAGCCCGGAGCCCGGAGCCCGGAGCCCGGAGCCGGGAGCCCAGAGCTGGAGGCGGGAATCCGGCAGACCAGAGCCCGGAGCCGGAGGCGGGAATCCCGCAGCCCCTGCATTCACCATCTGCCCCTTCTGGCCGCCGGGGCAGCAGATTCAAGTCTCTGAAAGTGCTCCCTGGAGGACAGCCCACCCCCACCCCACCCCCACCACGGAGTCCCACAAACCCCCCTCCTTCCTTCCTGCTGCATCCTGCCCCGCCCCCCCCCACTGCAGGGGGCTGGGAGAGCTGGCGGGAGGGGTGGGGGCAGAGCCTGCCCATCTCCAAACCCGCCAAACCCTGGTCCTCTGGGTGCTGAGTCTGCACCTTAGGGTGAAGCCAGGGTGCGGAAAGGCAGAGCCCCCAGCGGGCCCCCCTGGTGCTCTCGGGTCAGGGGAGACCCCAGTGCAGAGGGAAGTGGGATGAGCAGGGAGGAGCCCGCCTCTTTCTCTCCCCACCTTAGGGAAGCATTCAGAGTCCTGCAAAAACAATTCTAACAGGAAACAGGAGAGAAACAAAGGCTCGGGTTGTTTTTGTGTTTGAGGAGCGCTCAAGGCTTTACTCCTGGCCAGGAGCTCAGGGATCACTCCTGGCAGGGCTGGGGGGATGGGACTGGGGTGCGGACGCTGCCCCCCCTCACCCCCCCAGGTCCCGCCTCACCCCTGTGACTCTCCTGCTGTCAACAAAGGTTTCTCAGTGAAGCAGTGAGCAGCCGGTGTGGGCATGAGCTCGGGCATGCTGGTCACCTGGACCCTCCGTCCTGGGATCAGCTCAGCCTAGCTGCCCTCTCTGGCCACCTTGGCTCGCTCTGGCTTCTCCCGACCTCTCTCGGGTTCCCAAGGGCCCAGGGTCGCCGTGCTGCATCCTCCAAGGACCATGCCTGTGCGGCCATAGAGCTGGGAAAACACGTCTGTGCTAAGAAATGCCGCATGCTGTGTGTTGGGCGGTGGGAAGGTGCTGAGGGGATCCGGGAAATAACCCCCCGTGGCCGGGATCTCGGCGAGCTGCTGTGTGTGTGGCCGTGGAGAGGCGTCCCTGAGGGACTGTGCACGTGTCCGTTCAGCAAAACAGTTTAAAGAAATTTTTTTTTTCTTTTTGGGTCACACCCAGCAATGCTCAAGGGTTGTTCCTGACTCTGCACTCAGGAATTACTCCTGGCGGTGCTCAGGGGACCCTAGGGGATGCCGGGGATTGAACCCGATTGAACCCGAGTCAGCTGCGTGCAAGGCAAAAAAGCCCTCCCCGCTCTGGTATCGCTCCAACCCCCTTAAAGAGATTTCTTTTTTTTTTTTTTTCTTTTTGGGTCACACCCGGCGATGCACAGGATTCACTCCTGGCTCTGCACTCAGGAATCACCCCTGGCTATGCTCAGGGGACCCTATGGGATGCTGGGAATCGAACCTGGGTCTGCCGCGTGCAAGGCAAATGCCCACCTCGCTGTGCTATTGCTCCAGTTCCTTAAAGAGATTTCTTGTTCGGTGCCTGGGCCACACCTGGAGATGCTCAGGGGCTACTGGCTGTGTGCTGGAGATAGAATCCGGGGCAGAGCAGACACCCTAGCCCTGTCTCTGTGTTACCCGCTTCCCCATTGGCTCCAGACTACCCCCTTTCTCAGATATCCTATACACCTGAGCCAGGACCCCGCATCACCTGTGCAGGTGGGCATGCGTGCATTTCTGTTTTCCTTCCTCTGCCACGTCACACAGTGCTCTCCTTACACCACAGTTCCCCGGCTGACCCCTGGTTTTGTTTTCTGACACAATCACTTCTCGAACACGTTTCTAGATGTCGGTGAAAGAGTGGTTTGGCCGGGGAGGGGCCCCCAGGCGCGAGGGACATTCGAAGAGGCTCTCGCAGGACGGATGGGGTTTCCTTACTTGTTTGCGGGTGGTGCGGTTCAGCTGGCGTGGCCGGCGCTCAGACTTGCCGACCCGCGCCCAGCTTGGAGCCGCTGTCCAGGGCGTCGTGGCAGTCTCGTCTGCCGCCGGCCGGTGCCTGAAAATTTAATGAGAAACTCACTGATGGCAGCTGTGGGGGGCGTCGTGCGGGAAAGCCGGTGGCCAGCAGTTGCAGTGCACGCGTCTTGCTTTTGGGCGCTGCTCTGGGGCTTCTGTTTGTTCCTGGTGGCGCGCGGGTGGGGGGGTGGCAGCTGGCAGTGCCAGGGATTTAACTTGGGGTTCCCCGCTTGAGCTCTGCCCTTTATAATCACATAGAGGGGGGGTCTCCTGTGTGTCTCCTCAGCCTCTCTCCTTCCTCCAGGAAGTGGGGTGGTGGTCTCTCCCCAGGCTCTTCCTGGGATATGCGACCACCTACCCTCCAGGACCCCCTATGGCCGACAGTCAACTTCTTCCCTTCCATCACCCAGGGTTTGGATGGCTGCGTTGGTCCTGTCTTCCCCATGCTCTGTGGAAGTTTCCTGTTATTTATTGTCCTTCCTGCCTCTTGGCGCATTTGGTTTTTGCTCTTCCTTTCTGGTTCTGTTTTATTTTGATTTTTCCTCCTGTAGTCCACCTCCTGGTTTTCCTGGCTTTTATTCTCTCTTTTGAGTCTGGGGTGTTGCAGAGACCGAGCCTTGCGGAGCCGGGAGCCGGGCAAGCACTCTGCCCGCTGCACATGTACTGTCACTCCAGCCTTTTTTTTTTTTTTTTTCTTTTTGGCTCACACCCAGCGATGCTCAGGGGTCCCTTCTGGCTCTGCACTCAGGAATTACTCCCGGCGGTGCTCGGGGGACCATGTGGGATGCCGGGGATCGAACCCGGGTCGGCCTTATGCAAGGCAAACGCCCTCCCCACTCCCGCCCCTCTCTGCTCCCTCGAGTTGAAACTTTTTTTTTTTTTTTGCTTTTTGGGTCACACCCAGCGATGCTCAGGGGTTACTCCTGGCTTTGCACTCAGGAATTACTCCTGGCAGTGCTTGGGGGACCATATGGGATGCCGGGGATCGAACCCAGGTCGGCCGCGTGCAAGGCAAACGCCCTACCCGCTGTGCTATCGCTCCGGCCCCGAAACTTTTTTTTATTATAGTCTTTCGGGGTTGCCCCCAGCGATGCTCAGGGATTCCTCCTGGCTCTGCACTCAGGAATCACTCCCGGCAGTGCTCGGGGGACCATGAGGGATGCCAGGGATCGAACGCGAGTCAGCCACGTGCCAGGCGGACGGCCTCCCCGCTGTGCTCTGCGCCCAGGCTTCCCGGTCAGAACCCCTGCACGGCTCTTAATTGTGGTGAGGAGAGGTCATAGGCCAGCTCGCGCCAGCCTCGGAGGGCAGCGTAGAGGCTTGTGTGTGGGTTCGGGTTGATGTTAGCCTGTTTATTTTTCCAGGGGCCGCGCCCTGCCGGGCAGGGCCGAACCAGTCAGCGTTCAGGGCCGCCGGCCGCACCAGCGATGAGCTGGCGGGTGTGGTGCGGATCTTGAACTCTCGAGCCTGTGCTCTGCTTCTCACACCTCTTGTCCTCCCGGCCCAGGAGTTGGGCCTGGTGCCAGCCTCTCTGTTGGGACGTGACGTCAGTCTCATGTGAGACAGACCCGCGGGGGGCAGGCGCTGCCGGCCTGGGTAGATAGAGTCCTCGCTCTGCCACTCTGCCCCCGTTAGCTCCGTCACCTGGAGACAGTGACTTTTTTGGGGCCCCCGGGAATGTGCTAGAAATGTCGCCCGCTGTGTCGTGGGCTGGCAGGCTTGACCTCGGGGTCCCTGGTTCCCTCTGCCACCCCTCCAGAGTTGGGATCCGGGGCCGGGCCTGCAGGGACGGCGGGCTCACACCTCAAGACCAGGCATGTGGGGTCCCGTAGCAGAAAGAGGGGCGCTCTGGTGGGGGCCCCGTTTCCCTGTCTGGGAGCGCCGCTGTCTCCACGCCCTGCTCCGTGCAGACAGACCTGGCCAGCGGGGAGGCGGGGAAGGCTCCGCGCCCTGTTGTGCAATGTCCATAACGCCGCCCAGCTAAGTGCCCAGGACTGGAATAACAAACAGCTCAGCCTGTCTCCTGGGGTGCCCGGTTCCTGTCTGTGGCGAGGAGGGGAGTGGCAGTGAGTGAATCGCCATGGGGTGGGGCGGGTGCAGGGAGGGGCACGGAGCTTGGCGCCTGGGGGAGGCGAAGTGGGTGAGAGTTTCTGTGTCAGCGCGTGTGCACCTGCATGGGGCAGTGTGTGGAGGTGGGGCGGAGGGACTCAGGCGGGCTCAGGGACCAAGCCCGGGCCATACAAGCACCCTGCCAGCGGTACTGTCGCTCCAGCCCTTGCCCTGCTCTTCTTGAGTTCAAACTTTCTTCTTTTTTTTTTCTTCTTTTTTGGGGTCACACCCAGCGATGCACAGGGATTACTCCTGGCTCTGCACTCAGGAATCACTTCTGGTGGTGCTCAGGGGACCCTATGGGATGCTGGGAATCGAACCCGGGTCGGCCGCGTGCAAGGCAAACGCCCTCCCCGCTGTGCCATCACCCCAACTCCCTCTTTCTTCTTGTGGGCCCCCCTCCCACGCGTGCGCCAGCGTGTGTGTTGCTCAGTGCTGACTCCTGGCTGTGCACTCAGGAATTACTCCTGGTGGTGCTGGGGACTGTATGAGATGCCGGGGATCGAACCCAAGCCAGGCAGGGCTTTTGCCCCATGGGGTTTCCCGTTTGCTCAGTTCCCACCTGTCTAGATCCCATTTCACACACGGACTTCCGGGGTCCTGGAAGTCTCAGTGGGCTGGTCCACTCCGTGAGGGTTGGGGGGCCTGGACCCCCATGGCATGGACCTGCACAGGCGAGCTTGGGGCTTTGGGATCACGGGTCACCCCAGGTCAGGGCTGGCCCCGAGGGTCCGTGGCCTCAGCTGGAGTCAGTGTGAGGAAGAGCTGACCAGTCACAGACTGGTTTTGGTTAATTAGAAGCTGCTCTGCAGCCCGCGTCCAGGTCAGTTGCCAATTACTGTGCCGCGATGCTTGTTGGGGTGTGGGCTCCCGTGGGACCTAGAGCTTGGAGGGGAGGGGACTGTGGGAGCTCTGGAGGGGTGAAGGGACCCTGTAGCGGGGAATCTCTGGGGGCGGGGCCCATAGTGTGGGAATCTGGGGGCGGGGCCTATAGTATGGTATTATCTTGGGGGTGGGGCCCATAATGTGGGAATATCTGGGGGCGGGGCCTATAGTGTGGGATTATTTTGGGGCGGGGCCTAAATGTGGGATTATTTTGGGGTGGGGCCTAAGTGTGGGACTCTGGGGGCGGGGCCTATACGTGGGAATATTTGGGGGTGGGGCCTGAATGTGGGATTATCTTGTGGTGGGGCCTAAGTGTGGGACTCTGGGGGCAGGGCCTACTATGGTGGAATCTGGGGGCGGAGCTTATAGTGTTGGAATCTGGGGGCGGGGGCTCTAGTGTGGGAATCTGAGGGGAGGGGCCCACCGCATTAGCCAAGGCGGGGCTCTGGGCCATGGACTGGTGCTTGTGCCTCCCCCTTTTCTCTCTGGACACAGGACTCGGTGGCTTGTGGGGACACTTTCTCCAAAGCAGGATCTATTGATGGGCAGGGCTGTGGGCGGGACGTGGGACCTAGGTCCTGTTCGAGTTTGGGGAGGCAGAGGCAGAAGACAGAGAGGAGTGCGGGGGACCCCTGCCCCTTTCCCTGGAAGGGACGGGGTGGTGTCTCCCCAGCATCCACCTCTGGTGTGCTCTCCAGGCTGTGTGGCCGCGTGCCGGGGGTCTGTGCACACATCCCAGTCGGAAGTTCGTGTTCCCGAGAACAGTCGTGAGTTGGGGTCTCGGGAGGTCGGGCAGGGCCTGGGTGGGCTCCTCCTGCTGCAGTGGGGAGTGTGGTGGGGGCCGTGTCCATCCCGTCCTCTCCTCTCCCTGCGCGTCTCCCCGACCTTTGCAGCTGCCACCCTGTCCTGTTCCTACACCGGCTACGCCTCTCCACGCGTGGAGTGGAAGTACACCCATGGGGACGTCACCGGCCTCGTCTACTATAACGGCAAGATCACAGGTGAGATGGGCCCCCTGGCGACCCACGGGGGTCCAGGTGGTCTTCTGGGCACCCCCTGCCTGCACCCCATCTCACTGCACTCCCCCTCCCCCAGCTTCTTACGCAGACAGAGTCCACTTCATGCCCTCGGGCATCGCCTTCACGAAGGCCACGCGGAAGGACTCGGGCCGGTACACCTGCATGGTGACCGATGAGGACGGCAACACGTACGGGGAAGCCAACATCCAGCTGATTGTGCTCGGTGCGTACCCACCCGCTCACCCTCGGGGCCCGCTGCCAGAGTGGGGGGCTCGCCAGAGAGTGTGGGGACCCTGCCCGCCACCCCAGCACTGTCTCTGCCTCCAGTGCCCCCCTCCAAGCCCGTGGCAAACGTGCCTTCCTCTGCCACCATCGGGAACCGTGCCGTGCTCACCTGCTCGGAGAAGGAGGGGTCCCCCCCGCCCGAGTTCTTCTGGTTCAAGGATGGGGTCCCCATCCCCAGCAACCCTAAGGCCAACCGTGCCTTCAGCAACTCCTCCTACACCATCAATGAGAAGACGGGGGAGCTGGTACGTGAGGGGGTGGTCTCTTGGACCCCCAGGAACTCTTGAATGCCTTTCTTTGTTGTGTTGGGAAAATTTGGGGGGGCGTAGAGGGGGTCACCCCTGGCGGTGCTTAGGGAAGCATACGGGGTGATGAGAATGTAGCCTGGGTCAGCCGTGTGCCACACACACCCTGTCCGCTGCAATGTGGCTCGAGCCACGTGTCGGAATTTATTTATTTCAGGGGGGTTGGGCCACTCCTGGTGGTGCTCAGGGAGCACTCCGGCCGGTGCTCAGGGCACTGTATGTAGTGCTCAGGGCTGAGTGAGTTTTGGCTGGGTGGGGGTTGGAGCCCCGGTGCTGAACTGCTTCCTGGACGGAGCTGGCGGCCCGGCCAGCAGCCAACCTGCCTCTCCCCCCAGGTCTTCGAGCCCGTGACGGCCTTCGACTCGGGGGACTATGTGTGCGAGGCTCGGAACGGGGTGGGGCCCCCCGTGCGGTCCGAGATGGTGCGCATGGAAGCCGGTGAGTGGCGGGGCGCAGGCCTGCCTTCCCTCGGGCCTGGGCTGCGGGGACCTGGCCGGGCGTGGGAGCTCCTGACCCGGGTCTGTGCCCCCCAGCGGAGCTGAACGTCGGGGGCATCGTGGCCGCTGTGCTGGTGACTCTCATCCTCCTGGGGCTGCTGGTCTTCGGCATCTGGTTCGCCTACAGCCGCGGCTACTTCGACAGTAAGCGCCTCTGTTCCTGCTCGCCTGCCCTGGGGGTGCTCCCTGGGCTGTGCTCTGGGGGGGGAAGGGCCCTGACTCCACCATCCACTTTCTTCTCTTGCAGGAGCCAAGAAAGGGTGAGTGAGGTGGAGGATCAGAGCCGTCTCCTTCGTCCATCCCTTTGCAAGCTGCTTCTAGAACATTCTCAGCTCCCGCCTCTGAGGGCTGGCAGGGGGTGGGGAGGTGTATGGGGGGGTTGCTGAGGGTCTCCCCTTTCTTATCTTTGTCCTCAGGACCCCTGGCAAGAAAGTGATCTACAGCCAGCCCTCGGCCCGGAGCCAGGTGAGCTGGGGGGCCAGACCCCACCTGTATGTTGGGTGAAGTGTGGAGGTGGGCGGAGCCCTGTGGAGGTGGGCGGAGCCCTGTGGAGGTCGGCAGGGCATGTGGTAGATGAAGTCTTGTGGAGGTGGGTGGGGCCTTGTGGAGATGGGAGGAGCATGTGGGTGGGCAGAACATTGTGGAGGTGGGCAGAGCCTTGTGGAGATGGGTGGGGCATGCAGGTGGGTGGAGCCTTGGGATGGGTGGGGCATGTGGGTAGGTGGAGCCCTATGGAGATGGGCGGAGCATGTGGGTAGGCGGAGCCTGGTGGAGATGAGCGGAGCATGTGGGTGGGCAGAACATTGTGGAGATAGGCGGAACCTTGTGGAGATGGGTGGGGCATGCAGGTGGTGGAGCCTTGGGATGGGTGGGGCATGTGGGTAGGTGGAGCCTTGTGGGTGTGGGCGGAGCATGCGGGTGGGCGGGACGGGGGGCTGTTATGTCTCCACTGTGTATGTCTTGTCTCCCCAGGGAGAGTTCAGGCAAACTTCCTCCTTCCTGGTGTGAGGCTGCCTCCGCCCTCCGTTCTCTGCCCACCTGCTCAGGTGCTACTGGACTTTGGCCCGCAGACTGGTTTCTCACAATGATGCCTCACTTACTGCCTTAGCTAGGATGTCACACCTCTCTCCTCTCCCCATACCGCTTCCTCTCCTGACATCACTGTGGACTTGTCCCCCGTGGGGATGGGGGACCGAGCTGCTCGTGGACCCTCCTCCACATACCTGGTGGGGGTGACGGGTGCTTAGCAAACATCTGCACTGGGGGCTTCGGCTGCTTCCTCCCATACAGCAGGGGCGCCTGGGACCCTCCTGTCTCAGGGAGGCCGTGCCCTGGTCTGGAGGGAAACGGGGACTGCTCTGGGCATCTCAGCCTCCTGGAGCGCCCCCCTGCGGAAGGAAGCAAAGGGACCAGCCACCGCCCAACCTCCGGCCAGCTCAGGTCTCGGCTGTAGCTCATGGACAGACCCAGCGAAGATGTGTCTTCAGATGCTGGGGACATGTGCCCTGACTCTTTCTGAGCGTGTGTGTGTGTGTGTGTGTGTGTGTGTGAGAGAGAGAGAGAGAGAGAGAGAGAGAGAGTGCATGGGTGTGTGTGCCTTTGGGTGATTGTTGTATATTGAAAATAAAAATCTTGGTTTGTCAAAGCTTCTTGTGGGTTGTTGGGATGGGGTGACGGGCTAGTTTTGCAGACAGTGAATCCCCCTCAAACTTTGCTTCCCAAACCCCACCCCCCTGCCACCTGACTCTGGTCTCCAGCTGGAGGGGGCTCCTGTTCCCACCGGGCAAAAATGTGTAGTTCTTCCCAAGCTAGCCCAGGCTTGCCCGTGCTGCAGACCACTTCCAGAATGCTGGATAGTAGAAAGAAGCTTTTTTTTTTTTTTTAATTATCCTGGTGGGGCCGGGTGGGTGCCTTGAGATGTCAGGACCAGACGGAGGTGTCCTGTGTGCAAACTGATCTGGTCCACTTAGCATCTCTCTAACCCGGAGAGCATCTACAGTCTTTTTTTCTTTTTGCCATGTGGGATGGAACCCAGGAATGCAGAACCCCACCCCTGCCCGCTGGACGTGGTAGGGACAGATCGTCACTGCCTGTCTCACTGCCTCCTTGGTACTGATAACCTCAGTTTGGTTCCATTAAGCGGATAGAACTGTAAATTGTATTTATTAACCAGCCCAGGGAATGAGGACTAGGAGGACTGCAATGCGGACGAGGATGAGGGAACTGATGCCTGGGATTATGACCAAAACTAAGACAACGACTGTAAAGGGAGAGATTGGGCTAGGCTGGGGAGGAGAGAGAAATAAACTGACAACCAGCCAGCTTGGAGCTGGAGCGATAGCATAGCAAGTAGGGTGTTTGCCTTGCACGCGGCCGACCCAGGTTCGATTCCTTCATCCCTCTCGGAGAGCCCGGTAAGCTACCGACAGTATCGCGCCTGCACAGCAGAGCCTGGCAAGCTACCCGTGGCATATTCGATATGCCAAAAACAGTCACAAGTCTCACAACGGAGACGTTACTGGTTCCTACCCGAGCAAATCGAACAGGACTACAGTGCTAACCAGCCCATAAACGTGCTTGCTGGCTTCTCCCCCAGGGCACTGCTCCCTAACAGAATTGGGGCACCCTACCACAAGGGTTTCATAAGTAAAACGGACAGCAAGGTACCAACTCAGGGTCTCCTGCCACTGAAAAGGGAAATGCCAGATGGAAAGAAAGAAAAGGCTGGCGCGGGGCTGGACCGATAGTACAGCGGGGAGGGGTTTGCCTTGCACGTGGCCGACCCGGGTTCGATTCCCAGCATACCACATGGTCCCCCAAGCACCGCTAGGAGTAATTCCTGAGTGCATGAGCCAGGAGTAACCCCTGAGCATCGCCGGGTGTGACCCAAAAAGCAAAAAAAGAAAAGGCTGGTGCTTCAGGCCACACAGCCTGTAGGTCGGCTTGGACTGGGGGCGTTACCACAAGGTGAGTCTGGGTTGGTCTAGCCCGAGGGGGTGGAGGGCTCACCTGTTTGCAAACTCAAACTATCAACAAAGGAGAAAGCCTGAGAGCATTTGCCTGGCACACAGGTAACCCAGGTTCAGTCCCATGCACGGTTCCCTGAGCACTGGCAGGTGAAGCCCCTTCAACAGTGTTCCCATCTGTGGGTCCGCTGTGGCCACCAGGTGGTGCTAGGTGCACAGGATTTGGTTTCTTTTTCTTTTTTATTTATTTTTTTTGATGCAATATAAATTACAAAATTATAGAGATTAGTCATTTAACAATTTTAATAACTAATTTCAAGCAATAAATATCCCACTGGCTATTATTTTAAAGACCTTTAAGAATTCAAATTCACTTAACTCATCATAGCAATTTACTTCCCAACAAGTTATGTCAGAAAGCATAATTGAATCACACCAAATTTTCATTATTCAAACAGGATACCATTAGAGTAAAAATGTGAGTAAAGCGACAAAAAGTTATTGTCATAGAATGGCTCCCTGAAATAGTTAATATCTAAACATTCAGTATCACCAGGTATTACTACTAAAGAAACTCCAGCCCCTTTTTTGCACTATACGACCCACTTCAGTGGCCTGGCAAGGGCCAGGCAACGGTTCAGGGCCACGCTTGCTTTGGCATGGGACACTATGAGAGGCCCAGGGGAACGGTTCTTTTTTTTTTTTTGCTTTTTAGGTCACACCCAGCGACGCACAGAGGTTACCCCTGGCTCTGTATTCAGGAATTACCCCTGGCGGTGCTCAGGGGACTATATGGGAGTCTGGGAATCGAACCCGGGTCGGCTGCGTGCAAGGCAAATGCCCTCCCCGCTGTGCTATCACTCCAGCCCCGATGCACAGGATTTGGAGGTTGGCACTAGGAGGGCCAGGCAAAGTGGACCTTCCCCATCTGACCCGCCAAGTTAAAAAGGGCAGGAGGGGGGCTGGAGCAAACCGCAAACCCTTTCCTCCAAATTAAAAATGAGAAGCTTGAGGTCAGGGGCTGGAGCGATAGCACAGCAGGGAGGGTGTTTGGCTTGCACGCAGACGACCTGGGTTTGATTCCCAGCATCTCATATGATCCCCCGAGCACCGCCAGGAGTGCAGTTCCAGGAGTAACCCCTGAGCATTCGAGGGTGTGACCCCCCAAAAAAAGAAAGAAGCTTGAGGCCAAAGTGCTAACAGCAGGGAGGGCGTTTGTTTGCCTGGCACATGGCCGACCCAGGTTCCATCTCTGGTGTCCTACAGGGTTCCCTGAGCACCGCCAGGAGTGATTCCTGAGTGCAGAAGCAGGAGGAACCCCTGAGCATCGCTGGGTGTGACCCAAAAGCCAAAAATAAATAAAAGGTTGGGAATTCATACAGGCTATTGGCAAGGCTGTGGGGAGCAAGCACTGGGGGCGGCACAGCCAGATCCCCCAGCCCTAAGGGGCTCCCACCTTTCTCTAGGGCAGGCAGGGTGGGGTGGGTAGCAAAATGCCAGCCTGTGTGCCCAGGCCAGGCAGGAAGCTTATAGGTGACAGGTGAGATCTGGGGAGTGTATTCCCAGAGGGCAGCTCTGAGCCTCGCCGACTTCCTCTTACCTGCCTCTGTCCCCCGGGCGTGGGGTTGGGGTCCTGGTCTTCTGCGCAGGGACCACGACAGAGCTTGGCCAAGAGCGAGCAGGTAGGTGTCGTCAACGCAGGGACATTTAGGGCTGTGGAAGTGTGGCTCTGGCTCTCAGAGATGGGACAGATGCTACGTTTGTCCACTCCCTGCGGAACCTGCACCCCATGCTGCCCCGGAGGCAGGATCTGGACGAGCATAGAATATGCAGACCGGAGAGTCCATCCAAGCCACGCTGCCAGCATTCATGCTTTCCCTGAGTCTGTGTTGCGGGGACTGGGGGGACTCAGAAACATCCTCCCACCCCCATTTCTTCCCTCTGGCTTCACAGCGGAAGACATTTCCTTGACGTGGGACAGAAATTTTGCAAATGAAGTGTATAAACATCATCTGCTGAGTCCTCCTGGGCTGACTTTGTAGCAAAGGACAAAGTAAAAACAAAGGGAATTGAGTGGCCCCTTCTTCCTGGTCGGCTGGACCTTGGCAGATGGTCATCCAAGATCCACAGATGACCCGCCTGCCATCAGCAGCTGCCAGAGGCGGGGTCCTCAGCAAGGTGCTCCTCGTAAAGTGCTCATCCCTTGGATTGCACGCAGCTGTGTCTTCCCTGCTGAATTCTCCCTGACCCATACTTGGTTTTTTTTTTTCTTTCTTTCATTTTTTTTTTGCTTTTTGGGTCACACCCGGCGACGCACAGGGGTTACTCCTGGCTCATGCACTCAGGAATTACTCCTGGCGGTGCTCAGGGGACCCTATGGGGTGCTGGGAATCGAACCCTGGTTGGCCGCGTGCAAGGCAAACGCCCTACCTGCTGTGCTATTGCTCCAGCCCCCGTTTTCCTGTTTTTTTTCTTTCTCTCTTCCTTTCTCTCTTTCTCTCTCTCTTTCTTTCTTTCTTTCTTTCTTTCTTTCTTTCTTTCTTTCTTTCTTTCTTTCTTTCTTCCTTCCTTCCTTCCTTCCTTCCTTCCTTCCTTCCTTTCTTTCTTTCTTTCTTTCTTTCTTTCTTTCTTTCTTTCTTTCTTTCTTTCTTTCTTTCTTTCTTTCTTTTTTGTTTTTTTTGTTTTTTGTTTTTTGGGTCACACCCGGTGATGTTCAGGGCTGACTCCTGGCTCTGCACTCAGGACTCACTCCTGGTGGTGCTTGGGGGACACTATGGGATGCTGGGAATCGAACCTGGGTCGCCGCGTGCAAGACAAACGCCCTCCCCGCTGTGCTATCACTCCAGCTTCACTTGGTGCTTTTTTTTTTCATGCCCATGTGACCACGGTACTTTCAGGAATATTTCACATTGGGGAATACCTGTATGTGTTCCAGTGAATAATGAAAAAAAAAAAAAGAATATTTTATTTGGGCCCAAGATAGTCTAGTGGGTAGGGCACTTGCCTTGCTCATGCTTGGCCCAGGTTTGACCCCTGGCACCACATATGATCCCCTGAGCCCACCAGGAGTGATCCCTGAGCACAGAGTGAGGAGTCAGCCCTGAGCACCGCAAAGTGTGGCCCCAAAGACAAAGAAAGCAAAACAACGCAACAAGAAGACAAGAAATGACCCAAACTGTCGCAAACATAGAAAATCGAGCACTGGCATGACCGAGGGCAGACAATCCTGAGACTCAGTCCAGCCACCAGCACTGCAAAGACCAAGAGGAAAAACAAACTGACCGTGGGAAGGAAGTGACCCGGGGCTCACAGAGGCTGCCCGACGCTGGGCTTTCCCCGAGCCCTGGGCAGCAGCTGGAGCTGTGAAGGCTGCGACGTGGGGTTCCTGCCAGGGGCTGTGCCGGCAGGCAGGGACTCCCCCTACGCCCTTTGATGGCATCTGGTGGCTGAGCTTGTCCCTCGAGGCCGCCAGGGCCTTCAAAGGACATCAGAGGGGCTGGGGCTTGGCCGGGAGGCGGGGCTCGGGGGGCTGCACCCATAAAGGCGGCCGGGCCCGCACTGTCCCCGGACTCTGAGCTCGGCTGTGCAGGAGGAAGGACGCGCCTCTGCGTGGTGACCAGGAGCTCAGACCGGACACGTCTGTGGGGGACAGAGATGGCAGCTCAGGTGTGTGCGGGTCAGAGCAGGAGCTGCCCCACGGGGTGTGGGGCTGGGGGGCTGATTCCAGAGGGTCCCTGGGGGCTGCTGGCTCAGCTGTGGGGCTCGGGGGCCACTGACCCTTGTCCTGTCCCCTCAGAGGCCCCTGTCCCTGCAGTGCTGCCTGCTGTTCCTCTTTGTGGCCACCTTGGCCGGGGGCGCCAGTGAGTCTGGGTGGCCCCTGGGAGTGGGGGGACTGGGCAGGAACCCCTGGCGGAGGAGTCAGAGATCCCAGAGGGAGGCTAATGCGAGAAGGTGACCGGGCCCCTGGGATTAGCTCAGGACACACAGGTGGGGTCATCGGGGTCCGGGGACATCCTTCTGCTCTTCATCATGGGAGCCTCAGGCTGGGCTGGTCGAGGCCACTTGGGGCTTCCTGCTCAGCTGGGGTCAGGGAGACACAGGGAGAAGGGGACCTGGGCAGGGGGAGGGCAGGGGGCAGGGAGCAGGGGACAGGGGGCAAGGGGTTCGCTGCTCGGGGCTCTGAGTTTCCTTCTGTCCCCAGCTGCCCGCATGAAGTGGCTTCCTGAGACCAACTGTTCCTCTCACAGCCCGGCGCTGCCTCGGAGCTGCAAGGAAATCAAAGACAACTGCCCCAATGCACGGGTGAGCGGCGGGGGCTGGAGCGAGAGCACAGCGGGGAGGGCGTTTGCCTTGCACGCGGCCGACCCGGGTTCGATTCCCAGCATCCCATAGGGTTCCCCTGAGCACCGCCAGGAGCAATTTCTGAGTGCATGAGCCAGGAGGAACCCCTGAGCATCGCTGGGTGTGACCCCAAAACAAAAAACCAAACAAACAAACAAAAAAGGGTGAGCGGGAACCCAAGGTCATTCTGCAGCCACGATGGCCACGCAGATCCCGTGGACCTTAGGGTGACTCAGGAACCTGGGGTGTCCTCGGGGAATGAGGTTTTGCCAACCCTCATCTGGAAGGTAGTGGCGGTCACTTGGGGACACTTCCAGGGCGGGGTCTCTTGGGCCATCTGCTCTACACAGTTGCTGCAGAGGGAGAGGGCACCAGGGGCTCATGTCCACTCACAAGTGACCCCAGGAGGGTTCTGGGTGGACAGTGGTGCACCAAGGGCTCATGTCCACTCACAAGCGACCCCAGGAGGGTTCTGGGTGGACAGTGGTGCGGCGTGTCTGGGTTGGGACCCTAGAACTCTGTGCTGTCCACCCCCCCCGCAGATGGCCTGTATTTCCTCCAAACTGAGAAGAGAGTCATCTATGAGACCTTCTGCGACATGAGGACCAATGGCGGCGGCTGGATGCTGGTAGCCAGCGTGCACGAGAACAACATGGCTGGGAAGTGCACGGCGGGGGACCGCTGGACCAGCCAGCAGGGCAACAAAAGGAGGCACCCCGCAGGGGACGAAAACTGGTCCAACTACAACACCTTTGGGTCTCCAGTGGCAGCCACCAGTGACGACTACAAGGTGGGTCCCTGGTTGGGCTGGACATGGCACGGAGGCACGTGGACAGAACCTCCATATCTGAGTGACTGTTCTTTTTTTTTTTTTTTTTTTTGCTTTTTGGGTCACACCTGGCGATGCACAGGGGTTACTCCTGGCTCTGCACTCAGGAATTACTCCTGGTGGTGCTCAGGGGACCCTACGGGATGCTGGGAATCGAACCCAGGTCAGCCACGTGCAAGGCAAACGCCCTCCCCGCTGTGCTATTGCTCCAGCCCCCCTGAGTGACCGTCCTTGCCATGACTCAGAGATCTGGGGCGTGCAGGGAGCTGGACATCTGTGCAGTGTCCAGCTGTCCTGCTGGTGCTCTGGGCTCAAGGAGGCTGTTCGGGGTGTGGCCAGGGGCATCTCACCATAGCTCTTGCAGAACCCCGGCTACTACGACATCCACGCCCGGGACCTGGGCATCTGGCATGTCCCCAACAGGACGCCTGATCACAGGTGGAGAGACAGCGCCCTGCTGAGGTACCGTACCACCAGTGGATTCTTCCAGAATCTCGGACACAACCTATTTGGCCTCTACCAGGTACGTGGTCATGCTGGCAGGATGCAAGAGCCAATCATTGGGGTAGGAATCATTTAGCTCTGAGCCTGGTTGCATGGGGTCACTGGGGTCTGTCCCCCTGGTCCACCATAATTTCTCCCGCTGTTGCTCCCCTATTACCTGACCCAGGTCTACCCCCATCCATCATCCTGAGGATCCCGTGAAGTTCGTTTACCCTCCTCCTCCTTGCAGTGCTGAACCGGGCTTCTCTGGTGTTTGTTGGCCAGGGGGGCACTGCTGTTGGAGCCTCGGGACCCCCTGCAGCCCATGTTTCAAACACTTTGCTCTAACCCCAAAGAACAGGAGCGGTCAAGAGGCAGCTGAGGGGCTGGAGCAATAGTACAGCGGGTAGGGCGTTTGCCTTGCACGCGGCCAACCCGGGTTCGATTCCCAGCATCCCATGTGGTCCCCTGAGCACGGCCAGGGGTAATTCCTGAGTGCAGAGCCAGGAGTAACCCCTGAGCATTGCTGGGTGTGACCCAAAAAGCAAAAAAAATAAAAGAGGCAGCTGAGTCTGGGTGACATGATTTAACCACCAATGGTATCTGGCATGTTCTGGAAATGGTCCTAGTCCCACTGGTTACCTTGGAAACCTGGGCACGTCCTCCCAACATGTCCTTGCAGTGGTCCAGGCCCTGCTTTGCAAGATGTCACGCTCAGGAATTTCGGCGCCTGTGCTCCCACACCAGTTGGCTGCAAATGCACCCGCCCTACATGCCAATATTCTAGAACACGGAGCTCTCACCTGTATCCAGGCTCAGTCCTGGGGGCAGGCGCCCCGCTGGGTCCACGGGCAAACACTCTGAGTCTCTCCAGCTTCTCTGAAGCTTGGTTTGCCACTGGCTTTTGGGGGCTGTCTACTGGGCAGGTCATCCGTCTCTGGCTCCAGACTCCAAAATTTGAATGCCGTCTCGGTTCTGATTGAGCTAGTTAGTACCAGAAACAGCAGATAGCAAGGTACTCTGTACTTTTTAGTTTCTTTCTTTCTTTCTTTCTTTCTTTCTTTCTTTCTTTCTTTCTTTCTTTCTTTCTTTCTTTCTTTCTTTCTTTCTTTCTTTCTTTCTTTCTTTCTTTCTTTCTTTCTTTCTTTCTTTCTTTCTTTCTTTTTTTGGGTCACACTGGGCAATGCACAGGGGTCACTCCTGGCTCATGCACTCAGGAATTACTCCTGGCGGTGCTTGGGGGACCATATGGGATGCTGGGAATCGAACCCATGTCGGCTGCGTGCAAGGCAAACGCCCTACCCACTGTGCTATCACTCCAGCCCCTGTACTTTTTAGTTTCTTAAAGTGGGAGTGGATTGTTTTGGTCTTTATAGTAATCCATGGAGGAGAAATCTTTGCTGGGGAAAGAGAGCTTTCAGGAGAAGTTAGGGAGTCCCCAGGGAGCAGGTGGGTGGCGTTGGCTGCATGGCTGCTTCATCTCTCCGCGAGTGAAACAAGCTCTTTGACTTCTGTATTTTCCTGCAACCTTTCTCTACTCTCCCTTCCCAGAGGAATTTAAGGCGGGATTCGTCCAATTCCGGGTTTTTAATAACGAGAGAGCAACCAACGCCCTGTGTGTGGGAATGAGAGTCACCGGCTGCAACACGGAACACGTGAGTTGGGGAAATCAGCTTGAGCAATTGTGTGTGCATGTATCAGGACGCATGCGTGGTTGTGACTCTGTGTGCATATGTGCGTGCGTGCACGTGTCTACATGTAGTTCCTGCCTGGTGCATGCAAATGTCGCAGCTTCTGTCACTGTTGATGTGCCGGTTCTTTGCTCTGCAGACTCTGTTGATATCTCAGTAACTTCCTTTATTACAGAAGTACCACAAAGGGGTGGGATGTGGGGGGTAGATTGAGAGACCCCCATAGAGTGAGAGAGAAACGAGGCACTGGGTGAGGGCAGCTGGGGGTCCCGAGACACGGTGACCCCTTCACCTGCCCCTGCAATGTGTGGATTTCAGGCAGTGATGCTAGTGGAACAGGATTCACATCTGTGGATCATGGGCTCAGCACATGTGAGATCTATGTGTGTGTGTGTGTGTGTGTGTGTGTGTGTGGCATGCCCAGGCTAGAGGAGCAGGGGTCTGTTACCATGGGGATGGGGATTCTCAGGGAACCCCCCACCCAGCAGAGGTGGTGAGAATGGACAGCATGCAGTGGCAGGGTTGTGATGAGAGGGGGCGTCAGTGAGCGGGTGGCCACTGTCCACTTGGGACCCAGCGCTCTGAGCTTTAGGGGCACACGCCGGGCATTGCCAAGTCCTCACGAAACTCCTCCTGCCCCCAGCATTGCATCGGGGGAGGGGGCTAATTCCCCGAGTGGTCTCCCTGGCAGTGCGGGGACTTCTCCGGCTTCAACTGGAACGGATATGGCAAGCACCGAGGCTTCAGCAACAGCCGTGCCATCACCGAGGAGGCCGTGCTGCTCTTCTACCGCTGACCGCGCCCGGCCACTCCTGGTGTCCTTGCTGAGCTGCGTCCCGACCGCAGAGAACCAGCTGCTGTATGTTAACAGACGCACCAGACAATAAATTGCATCTGCCCTGGCTCTGGTGTCTTGTGATCTTGTGAAGTGAAGTGTAGGGGGTATTCATTTACATCCCGGGCTGGAGAGATGGTCCAAAGGGTAGGACACTTGCCTGGCAAATGGCCAACCTGGGTTTGATCCCTGGTACCCCATATGTTCTGAGCACTGCCAGGAGTGAATCCTGAGTGCAGATGATGTGACCAAAAGCAAGAGAACAAAACCAAATCAAAAGCAGAAGTGTCGGGGCTGGAGTGATAACACAGTGGGTAGGGCATTTGCCTTGCACGCAGCTGACCCGGGTTCGAATCCCAGCATCCCATATGGTCCCCTGAGCACCGCCAGGAGTAATTCCTGGGTGCATAAGCCAGGAGTGACCCCTGTGCATTGCCGGGTGTGACCCAAAAAGAAAAAAAAAGGCAGGAGTGTCGTGGATCATGATTATTTGTGTGGATTGTGTATGTGTGTGTGTTGCCAAGGATTGAATTCAGACCTCACACATTCTCTGCCATGGACCCTCCCAGCCATGATCTATTAAAATCAAGATTTAACTCTGCCCTGGGCTGTGTCACCTAAAACCAAGACAATGTGGGGTGTCTCCATGTGTTGGATAACATTGGTTTGTCCTTGCTCCTCCCCCAGGGAACTTAGGTTTATTTAACTACTCCTACCACAGTGCTCCCAAGGCACACACACCCAATTCCATCAGGCACTGTATCCCTGTATCACTGTCATCCCGTTGTTCATCAATTTACTCAAGCTGGCGCCAGTAACGTCTCATTCATTCCAGCCCTAAGATTTTAGCAGCCTCTCCTTACTCATCTTTCCCAACAATTGGAGGCTCTTTCAGGGCCAGGGGAATGAGACTTGTTATTGTTACTGTTTTTGGCATATTGAATATGCCGCAGGGAGCTTGCCAGGCTCTGCAGTGTGGGTGGGATACTCTCGGTAGCTTGCCAGGCTCTCTGAGAGGCATATATTCCATCAGTCTCTGATAATCCTATATTTATTTTCTTATTTTCTTTTTTTTTTCTTTTTGGGTCACACCCAGCAATGCACAGGGATTACTCCTGGCTCATGCACTCAGGAATCACTCCTGGCGGTGCTCGGGGGACCATATGGGATGCTGGGAATCGAACTCAGGTTGGCCGCATGCAAGGCAAATGCCCTACCCTCTGTGCTATCGCTCCAGCCCCTGAAATAGAATAGTTGACTTAAATAAAAATCAAAGAATTGAGCCATCCGCAGCTACCAACTGTGCCATTCGCAGCCCAGGAAGACAGGCTGAGACTGAGAGTCAGGATACCCTGGGGGTCCCCATTCTCTGCCCTCAGACCCGCCTCTCACCTCAGTCTCCACCATCAGCACCACAGTCCTCCCAGAGGCATGTCCAGTCTCCTTTGAAGCACGCGGTCTGGAGAGCAGGAGGGTGTCCGTGATAAGGAATCCTGTCATCTCAGGGCCCCGGGGACATCATAGACACAGTCACCCGCCATATGGCCTGACCCACCTTTGATCTCAGTCAAATCTCCCCCAGAATAAATACGGGCATAAAATACAGAGAGATGTATCTGAAACTGCAGTGTGGTTTGCTGACTGTGTAAAACAATTAGAGAATCGGAAAAAGTTCACTAAATGATTACTAAATTCTTACTAATTTACATTATTACTAAATTACTGAATGGTTACTTCATTGTTACTTCATTGTAACAATTGTTTTCCTTTTCATTCCCTGCCAAACACCTAAATTTTTGTGAATGAATAGGAAATTGTTGGAATCTCAGGTAAAGATAACAATTGTAGAATGTTCAGTGAACTTAAGAAAGTAAATAATTTTCGGGGTGGGGGGAGATGGGATTGGGTGGGGAGGGATACTGAGTTTATTGGTGGTGGAGAATGGGCACTGGTGGAGGGATGTGTTTATGAACATTGTATGAGGGAAAAATAAGTTCTAAAATGTGTGAATCTGTATCTGTACCCTCATGGTGATTCACTAATTAAAGAATAAAAAAATTGCTATTTAATAGATTAAAAAAAAAGAAAGTAAATAATTTCCAGTATAGAAGCACTATTCTGTGTATCTGTTAGAATACACACTCCCATAGCCCTGGCGATAGCACAGCGGGGAGGGCATTTGCCTTGCATGTAGTCAACCCCGGGTTCGATCCCCGGAATCCTTCAGGGTCCCCAGAGCCCTGCCAGGAGTAAGTCTTGAGTGCAGAGCCAGGAATAAGCCCTGAGCACCATGGGCGGTGACCCCCAAAAGCCAAAACATATATTAAATATAAAATATTTTGGCCATTAATCACAGTTGTCTTGAATGATGAGCTAGAGGGAAATTTAGCGAATTCCACCTAGTAGAGAGCACGTGTGTGGGGAGGAATAGGGAACATTACCTAAGAGAAGATTGTGTCTGTGTGTCTGCATGGCATGTGCCTTCCCTAGATCCAACCAACTAATTATGAAACAGGAGTTAACAAGGTGATGGAGGTTGGGGAGACAGTACAGCCAGAGGCGCTTGCTGGCTTGCGGCTGAGTCAGGTTTGCTCCGACATCCCGTATGGTCCTCTGAACAGCGCCAGAGAAATTCCTGAGCGCAGAGCCAGGAGCAAGCTCTGGGGATCTCCGGGTGTGATCCCCCCTCAGAGCAAAAGAGTCAACATGATGAGCTTCAGGAAGAAACGGGCAAACACAGATGGAGACCTGGAGCCTGGCAGGGCTGATACAATGGGAAAAAGTCCAGGAACTGTTGGGAACAGAGGCTTCCACCCGAGCCCGCTCTGAGGTCACAGGGAACAACAGGGCGTGGGGGTCCCAGGGGAGGTCATGGGTGGGATGAGGCTTTGCACACAGGGGCCTGGTTTCAGGGCTCCCCAGACTGCAGAGAGACACTCCTCAAGAATAAACTGAGTGCCCCCAGAACACGGGCACCATCACCCCCCTCACCCCTGCAGGAATCAAATGAGTCACAGCAATATTTGCCTTGACAGGAGGGTCAGCGCTGACCAGGTTGGGGCTGTGCCGGCAGCAGGCTGGGATCCTCTTGCACGCCCTTTGATGGCATCTGGTGGCCCAACTTGTCCCTCACGGCCTCCAGGGCCTTTAAAGGACATCGGAGGGGCTGGGGCTTGGCCGGGAGGCGGGGCTGGGGGGCTGCACCCATAAAGGTGGCTGGGTCCGCGCTGTCCCCGGACTCTGGGCTCGGCTGTGCAGGAGGAAGGACGTGCCTCTGCGTGGTGACCAGGAGCTCAGACCGGACTCGTCTGCGGGGGACAGAGATGGCAGCTCAGGTGCGTGAGGGTCAGAGCAGGAGGTGCCCCTCGGGGTGTGTGGCTGGGGAGCCCGATACCAGAGGGTCCCGGGGGCTGCTGGCTCAGCTGTGGGGCGCGGGGGCCACTGACCCATGTCCTGTCCCCTCAGAGGCCCCTGTCCCTGCAGTGCTGCCTGCTGTTCCTCTCTGTGGCCACCTTGGCCGGGGGCGCTGGTGAGTCTGGGTGGACCCTGGGAGTGGGTGCTAGGGCAGCTGCCAGGGCAGGAAGGTGACCAGGGCAGGCAGGCAGGCGACAGGTGGGGTCCCCATGGACAGGGAATGTCCCTTTCAGGAGCAATCCCGACTCCAAACGTGACCGAGACCAGGCACGCACATTTTCCACGGAGCTGCAAGGAAATTCAGAAGAGGAATCCCAGAGCCGAAGGTGAGCTGACCCTCAGCCCTGCGGCAGCCACAGTGGACCCGGCTGACCCAGGATCCCACAGTGGACACGGAGGACCAGCACCAGTCAGCTCAGAAATCTGGGAGATTCTGAGAGGATGAGGCTTTGGGGACCATGTGGTAGACTAGTCCCTGTACATGAGGATGTTGTGTCCAGTGTTGGGGAACCTGGGGGACACGGGGACCCTGAAGGAGGGATACTGAGGGTTCTTGGGAAGCTGGCCAGGAGGGCTGTCTCGAGCTTCTACTGTCTCCAGAGGGATGGGGGCCAGGACACACATCCCCTCAAGGTGACGCCTGACCGTGCTGAACCTCTGGGCTCCCTGTTTTGGCTGTGTCCCCTGCAGATGGCCTGTACTTTCTCCGCACTGAGTAAGGGGTCATCTACCAGACCTTCTGTGACATGAGCACGAATGGCGGCGGCTAGACGCTGGTGGCCAGCGTGCACGAGAACAACATGAATGGGAAGTGCACGGCAGGGGACCGCTGGTCCAGCCAGCAGGGCAACCGGGCAGACACCCCCAAGGGGGACAACAACTGGGCCAACTACAACACCTTTGGGTCTGCAGTCACAGCCACCAGCGACGACTACAAGGTGGGCCCCGGCCGGGCCAGCACTGGGAGCAGCGGGCTGGCTCCGCTTTAGCAGATGGGCTGGGCATGAGTATGTGGACAGAGACCTCTGTGTCCAGAGTGGCCGCTCCTTCTATGACTTGGGACCTGGGCATGCGGGGTCCTGGTCTGCTTGCTTGGGCGGCTTCTGTGCTGTGTCCAGCTGTCCTGGTGGTGCTCTGGGTTCCATGAGGCTGTGTGGGATGTGGCCATGGGCCTCTGAGCACAGCTCTGTGGGGTTTGCAGAACCCCGGCTACTACAACATCCAGGCGCGGGACCTGGCCATCTGGCATGTCCTCAACGAGACCCCGCTGAGATCCTGGAGGAGCAGCTCTCTGCTGAGGTACTTCACCTACTCGGGCTTCTTAAGGAGATTCGGACACAATCTCTCTGGCCTCTACCAGGTACGTGGGTGCGGCTGGAGGCATTTGTGGGTGAGGGTGGCAAGAGCCAATGGTTGGGGTGAGGAATGAGTTGTCTCTGCGCCTGGTCACTAGGGTTTTCCTGTGGACTGTCCAAGGGGTCTCTCCACAATCGTCTTTATGTCTCTATCTGTGTCTCTCTGTCTCTTTCTCTTTCTCTATTGCTCCCCTAAGACCTGAGCCAGGCAGGGAAGTGTCTCAGGAGACAGCGGGGATGGGGTGGGACCGGGACAGGGCTCTGACTCACCTGGTGGCTCCTGCAGAGATACCCCGTCCAGTACGGCATCGGCAGG